>NC_049169.1:19941140-20061777 GCF_009769625.2 Cygnus olor | reverse complement strand
ATTAACCAAAATATATTTTTATAAAAATGAAAAATCACATTATATATCACAGTTTAACATTTGATTTAATCTTGTAAAACCTACCATTAAATATATATATATATATATATTCATCCATATTTCAGCTGGATAGGTGGGTTAAGCAAACTGATTATAACCATTTGGGGGTTTGTACAATCACATCTCACTTCTGTATCATTTTTCATGTGATTTTTAGCGACCTCAGAATAACATTTCAGGTTGTCCAGGCAGCACATCACTCCTGTCAATCAAATAGCTTGACCTTAACCTAACAAAGTACTAGCAAATAAACTGTGATTAAACCAACCATTCCAGAGGACATCACAATACATATTTTCTGACAGAATTTAAAAGCACACTTGCACAAATTTCCCATACATATATTCACAGAACAAACAATCTATATTTAGTTTTATTGTATCTTTCTTCATTCCCAAACATGCCCATTTTCTGACATGAATTTCCTGCCACTGCAGACCACAGGTGCAACACAGCACAATCAGCAAAATCTCAGCAGTGAAAGCACTTATTTGGTTTAGCAGCAGCACCAGCAGAACATTACTTCCCATTTCTGTGGCTCCTCCCACCATCTGAACACAGTGATTTCATTAATTCTCCCCAGTTTGTCTCAGCTTGCCATCATTTATGTCAACTGACTTTTCCAGCACTAGTTCACTTGTCTTGTTTTTTCTGTATTATGTCTTTCCTTCTTAGAATTTGAATCTCACCAATTACTTACTAACTCTTATGTTCATTATTGTGATACTTATCAACTCTCCCAGACTACTTATGAAAATACTTGGTTTAATTCAAAATACTTTTTTCTGGCTTTAACTCCCAGGGATCTGCAGGTCAGCCTCACCTTCATCCCTGAGAAGGTGATGGAACAACTAGATCTGGAAACCAAATCCAGGCACATGAAGAACAAAAAGATGATTGGAAGTAGTCAGCAAGTACTCACCAAGGTGAAATCATGCTTGACCAACCTGATAGCATTCTATAATGAAAAGCCTGGCTTGGTAAATGAGTAGAGAGCAGTAGAAGTTGCCTACCTAGACTCCAGTAAGGCTTTTGACACTGTCTCTCAAAAGAAACTGATAATGTATGAACTCGATGAGCAGACAGTGAGGTGGATGAAAAACTGGCTGAATGGCTGGGCCCAGAGAGTGGTGATAAGATATATAAAGTCTGGTTGGAGGCCAGTAAATAGTGGTGTACCCCAAGGATCAACTCCAGCTCCAGACCTGTTCAACATCTTCATTAACAGTGTGTGTGGTGGGGTAGAATGTACCCTCAGCAAGTCTGAAAATAAAACTGGGAGAAGAGGCTGACCCCAGAGGGTTGTGCTGCCATCCAGAGTGACCTGGACAGGTAGGAGAAATGAGCAGACAGGAAGCTCATGAAACGTAAAGTCCTAGAGTGGGTAGGAACAACCCCAGGCACCAGGACATGCTGGGGGCCACACAGCTGCAAAGCATCTTTGCAGACAAGGACCTAGGAGTCCTGGTAGACACCAAATCAAACATGAGCCAGCAATGTGCCCTTGCTCTAAGGAAGGCTAATGTTATCCTGGACTGCATTAGGCAAAGTATTACAAGCAGGTTAAAATACAATTTCCCCTTTGTAAATCAACACTGGCTACTCCCAATAAAATTAAAACAAACATACATATATACAAATATACATATTTAAATAATTAAAGTGTATATGGCAGCCATTGAAAAACCTGAGCAATAGTTTGTTTGTTTGTTTTTCCTCCTCTCCTTAATTTGGTTTACATTCTGTAGTCTAAGAAAGAGGAACAAGGATAACTTTTTCCACACAGCTTTCTAAGCAGGAACCTGAATGACCTTAAAGAAGCTCAAGAGAACTTCTGCAGTTCCAGCTCTGGGGACACTGTATGATACTTGCCTGAAAGGAAGAAATAAGAATTTTCCCCACTGAGAATTAAGAAAAGTATCAAACAACAGATTCCTTAGAGAATGTGGAAGCTGACAATTTTTCAAAATCTATTAACTGAAAAGTAAAAATATGCAAATATGTCAATAATTACGAATAGAAGCATTTCAAATTAACTCTATGACTCAACAAATTCAAATATGGATAAGGACATTATCTTTTTTCCATGGAATAGCCACATGTCAGTCAATAATAGATATATACTACAGGGAAAGCAGAATTTATTATTCATCTGAACTCAAACTAATTCAACAGTGTAGCTTTCAGGCTTAAAGATACGTATGTCACAATGTTGGATTCTAGGTCTCCGAGACATTGATTATTAGATATGACATGAGATTAGAAACTTCCACATTTATGAAAAGAATTTAAAACATATTCAAATATTTTTTCATGAGGAATGAATGGAACCCAACTATTTAGTTCTACTGACTTCACCGAAAGCATCAGCATGAAGAGAGCTTTGCAAGGTAAACTTTTAATAATCCCTACTATCAGAAAAGTTTTTATGTTGTAGAGAAAATCTACTTGTTAATAAATCATATTATGAATATTGTCTTGTTCTATTTGTACTCTCTCCTTCTACATAACTTTTTTTTTTTTTAAAAAAAAGGAACATGGTACAATAACAGGTTAATAAAATAAATGGTCAGACAACGACACTAGAGTGTACAATAAGAAAAAATATCTGTGTCCAGGTTTGTTTGGTTTTATTTTACTTCCAGATCATTATTATGAGAAAGCATCAGCTTGAACTTAATACAGTTGCATTGGTGATTTTTATAGAGTTCTTGCCATTATTGAAAGTCGACTCACTACTTCCTCTAAGCATATGCCTGAATAACTGAAAGATCTGTGCATCAGAGTGGAATTAAAGAACGGACACACTCATATTAAAAATAGTGCATAGGATAGGGGAAAATATTTTTTATTTCTTCGCCTTCTTTTATAATAATGTAAGGTCAGTAAGGAGACAAGTGTATTTTTACTTTAACTAGACGTGAAACCAGGTATTAATGCAATTTGGCCTATAGTGAATAGCCTTATCACAGAGATAAAGTTTTTTAGAGTCTGCCTCTGTAATCCTCCACTTCTAGAATATCACTATAGAAAGTATGTTTAAATCAGATTCTACAGCTTCTACTGAGGAATGACACCAGTCTGCGAGCTCCAGAACATCTGCAAGTGCAGGAAGTGTCAGGTCATCTTGTTCTTAAGACTATAAACAAAAATCAGTATGTCTGAGAGTAGCTTAAAAATAGAAGAAGGTTCTACATAATTACAGACTTTTACAACTGACAAAATATTTTTCATTTTAATTAACCTCTCTCCTGCCCTGGCTTCTGAAAATATCCCATCTGAGACCTTAGTCATCTGTTTAAACAGAAGCAAAATATTAAACCTGCAATTTCACATTATGGAGGTCACCTTCTATGAAAAAAATACTGAACCATTGCATAGCATTACAAAGTGTTTTGCTGGCAAGAAGTACTTTGTTCACAGTATTTTCATGGAGAATAACTTGAAGTTTGAGGTTAAGAAAATATTCTCTGATAAAGACCCTAACTATGACTCTCAAATGACTGAATAGAATATGAATCTGATATCTAAACTGTTCAAGGTCTTATCCTTGTTATAACACCATTTTTTGTTTGTTTGTTTTGTTTTGTTTTAAAAAAGTCATAATTAAGGTTCTCTCTACATTCAGAATAATGTCCTTGCCAATAGCAGGGGTTTGGAATTATATGATCTTTAGGGTCCCTTCCAATGCAAACCATTCTATGATTCTATGATGATTCTAAGAATCCAGAATAAGGGACAGCAGACAGTATACAGTTCTTTTAGAAGTTCAGGATGTACAAACAATTTTATATTCTTTCCAGTATAGTTTCAAAAAAAAAATTTATTTATATATTTGATTTTCTCACCCCAATTGTTTAGTTGATTGTCTAAAGGAAAAGAAGGAAATAACAATAATGAATTGCAAGAAGTGAAAAAAAAATGTTTTTAGATATTGTTTCTGTACTATAAATCACGGGTGAAGAAAAAAATAGAATATTTGTTTTCAAATATTCTCTGCCTCTGCCTAAATGCATGATTTTTGTCTATTATACAATAAATATTTTGTCTAATCTAGTCTACACATGTCAAAGAGGCTTTCACTTCTTCCTGTGGGAAAAGTCTCACAGATCTGTAGACATTGCTGTCACAGAGGTTATCCAGACATTTAACATTTGTCCTTACTTAACTCTATGCAGTTATTCATGCTTCTGCTCTCCTTTAGGCTAAACCAATTCCTGCCTATTACTGAGAAAGCCCTTTGGAAATTTGCAGAGAGCTAACCTTCTGCTCCTTCCTCCAGTCAGTGGGTTTCAAGCTTCTATACTGTTTCGTTGTTGTCAGTGTTGTTTCTGAAAGCAGACTTTTCAAAAACAGTTTTGCAATAGGTTTGTGATTAAATTATTTACTGTGGTATCACCCCGTGACGCCACCTAGTCTTGTGTCCTCTTGTAGTAGATGCTGTGCAGATATGCTGATGGACATGAAACCTAAGCCAAAGAATTTTCAAAACTATTTCACAGCTCCCATCTTACTAACATGATCTGGTAAATCCAGAAATTTATTCCCTATATTGTTATTTCCTTTTTTTGTGGTGAAAGTCCACTCTGGACAGACTTTACCTTCCATTTGGGTCAGTACTTAGGGGAGTTTCGTCATGCATGGAAGAAACAGGAGAGGAACAGCAAGCCCAGAGATCCTGAGCATGTTGGTAAGCCCTGGGACTGAACATGTCACTTAATGTGTTCTTTAATAATAGGAGATGGTATCTGTGCTGAAAAAGCTTGATTCTGAATGAAAAGCAATGGAGGAAAATTCCTCAGATATTGAGTTCCCCCCACTTGTCTATAGAGCATGAGTCATTATTTCTCATGGAAACCAATATGATTTAATTATTAAAATGGTGTGTGTGTGTGTGTGTGTGTGTGTATGTTCCTGTTCATACTACATCTCACTATATCAGTTTTAAAAACTGGTTGCAAGTGCAATCACATAATATAGAGCAATTAAAAAATTACCTTGCAAAGTTGGTGAAGAGAAAGTCTTGAGATAATAATGTAACTGTAAATCATAAATGTATATTGAAAAATAACACTGATCTAGAAATCAAAGAAATAGCCATTGGTCTTTTTTTTTTTTTTTTTTTTTGATAAATTTTTGGGCATAATTTTCAAAACATATTCTGGAAATCTAGTATAGACATTAGTCCACTTTCAAAGATCGTTCTTTCTTTCTTTCTTTCTTTTTCTTTTCCTTCCTTCCTTCCTTCTTTCCTTCCTTCCTTTCTTTCTTCCTTTCTCTCTCTCTCTCTAACACTTTCTCTCTCCCTTTCTTTTTCTTTGCTCTTCTTTTTCTTCTTATTATTATCTGAAACAGAACCAGGAAAAACTTCTCATAATTTCCTCATAAATTGTCTAACAGAAGGGGTTTGCCTCAGCTTAAATTGCCTGCTTGCACAGTTTTAATCTGACAGGCTGTTCAAAATAGTTTTTAAGCCAGATGAAGGAATGGAATAGGTACATTTCTATGCAGAAAAGAGTCAGTGGAAAGAGACCCAATGACTCCAGGGGAAACAACTTACACATTTACTTGTCTTTTGAGCAGGTATTAATTATCTGGGGGAGATTATAAACTTGGTAGCCTGGATCCATATTAAAGAGGGAGAGTAACATATTTGTAAATGTTTCATCATTTTGCAATGTGTTCTTTCTTTTTTCAGTTAGCCTTGTGGTCACTTCTATATTTCAAGTGATTGAACAGAAATTTACTACTTATGCCACCTGAAAGATGATTTTAATATTGTATTCTACAAATTATTTTCTTCTGGTGGTTTGTCTGTACACTTCTTGCTTTAAAAAGATAAGCCCAATAAAATAAACAAACAGTCCTAAGAATTTTCTGATTTAAATATATTCTCCAGCTTCAGGGTTCCAAGAAAGTGTGAATCTCGTGGCTTCTCCAGGGCATTGCAACACTGAAAGAGTACGTGCAGAAAAGCTTGAGATATATTCTAAATGCCCTGCATTTAATCTACAGAGGGTTGCACTTCTACCCCTAATTCAACAAAACTGAATAATTTGATTATCTGTGCATATGCAAAATCCCAGTGGGAGCTGGTGAAAACATAAAATTCCTTTGTGTATCTGGCATGCGAAACCATGCTCAGATCCATATGCAGCCAGAAATACTTTTGAGAGAGAGACAGTCATTTTAAGTTTAAAACAGATTTTTTTCCATCTGTTTTGTACTTCCCATCTAGCAAGTTACAACTGTACTTACTCATGAGGAGAAGATCCTTACAGTGCCATCATACTCCAGGTCATGGGCAAAGCCTGGTACTCCAGTATGATGTTCAATGAATACAGTAAATGATTTTGTAAAACAAGAAAAAGAAATGTTATTAATAAAATAAATAAAATAAAATTAAAATATAATAAAATAATATAATATAATAAAATAAAATATAAAATAAAATAAAATAAACAGCTAAAAAAGGCCTTTGTAACTAAAACTATATATATTCTTATCTATGCATTTACAGTGAGGGAACTAGTTTTGCATTGCTGTGTACTTCTCATTAGACAAAGAATCTGATTTTGACATTCATCTTAATGTTCCCATGTTTTCATTGCTTACAGCAGGCCTTTGAGATTCAGCAAGAAGAAGGTTCTGGAAGATAAATACCTCCATTGTCTCCCATGAAACTCCATTTGTCTATGTCATAGGTACATGTGGTGTCATTCCCATCTGTCAGCAAAGACATGGCCCCACACCAAAACAATAACTGAACACAAATGCTCGGACAGCACAACCAAATAAACAGCAAAACATGCTACAACAGGAGCTCTGAAAATATAACCTCCCTTGCAAGAGAGCTGTACAGAGAGCTAAGCTACCTTCCCTCCCTAAGAGACTTTCTCCTTCAGACATGTTGCATGGGTCTCATCCTTGGCTTTGAAGGAACCACGAGAATGAAAGTTTTTTTTATTCCTTCTCCATAAAAGCAGGGACTCAAACCAGGCTGCTCCAACCATTTCACAAAGCCAATACAAGGCCCTAGTATACATTTCCTCCCTCATCTCTTCCTTCTTCCAGATGCAGTAGTTACTTGGAGTTCAGCCTGACTGTGAATGTGCAGTGCTTGATAACACTGACAAACCTTTGTTATAGAGTTGCTATAGATGCTTACAACAGAACCATTTCTAACCTGGGTAAGAAACACAGGCAGTGTATCTAACAACATTAAAATAAAACTACTGTTCTGGTTGCAAAATCAATAATCTGTCTGTTACAAAAGGCCAATATTAATACCTTCCGATTCATTGTACCTCAGTCCTCTTGCAAGTAACTGAAACATTCCTTCACGACTTGTCATGGTGCTTTTCTGCATTCTCTGTCCTTCTGTTGGTCAAGTGGAGCAGTGCAAAGGAAGATGGCTTAGGGCACAATGACCATAGCTGGTGACAGAAAGTTTTCCTGACATGTTTCTTCCAGTAGGCTTGATGGACTCTTCAAGAAGAAGGTCACTTTTGTGGTTCCCCCAGAAATTGCTATAGAGAAGAGCTCTGGCCTTTTATTTTCTGGGTCACAGCTTTCTTACATAAATCTGTAAAAGCTTTTTTTTTTTTAATATAAAGTACTGACAAAAGATTGTCATCTATGTCCCACTCACTGTCTAAACATCTACAAAGGAGACATTTGAGAGGTTGACCTGACAAGGGCTTCACAGGAATCTTTTGCTGCAAAAGAGATCAGCAGTAGCTATGGTTGTTGAGCATTTTGGGGTAAAATAATGCATTGCTATAGTACACGCCTGAAGGAAGAAGGAAATCTTAAGGAGAACTGAGTGGGTATGTAGAATTACACTGTTCATTTATACAATTTTCTTCCTGAAGATACATTTGGAGTTGATTAACATATACATAGACATTTGGCACCCTGGCTGAAGTGAATTTCCCTTCAAGCAAAGTAACAGCTCTTTTATTTCTTTTCATTCACTGAGCTCCATCAGAAAAAAAGAGCACTAAGTGTACCTGGAGCCTGCAAAGGGCAGCTGTGTCCCAACACAGCAGAAACTCCAGCTTCATTAGCACACATCATTAAACATTTCATACAGAAAGGCACCATCTGCTCTTGAAAATGCTGGGACCTCTGCACATAAGGCGTCTGATTGCCTTCAGCCAAGAGGGACAGCCTTTTGACTTTACCTACTAGACTCAGAGCTGGGGTTATTTCACCAAAGTGAATATTTTTCTCTTTTGCACAAACTACTGCTCCCCAGTATCAAGAGCTGACTCCAGCTCCCTCTTACATATTCTTTTTGGTCCCAGAGGATGGGAAGTCATGCACTGGTTGGGCAGTAATATTCTAAATTATCAGTTACTTATCCATTTCCCCTCTTGCAATCCTCTTGTTAGATAGCTCCACCCTTACATCTGACCATACAAAAAGCATGTTCAGAGGCTTACACTGAAGCAATCACAAGGGCTGTTCTCAGCCCCTTATTTTCTACTTTTCTCTTTCATGATCCCTGATCACTACCCCAAGACTAAGAAGGGCAGAGCTCACTGATCCATCTCCATCCTACCTCACTGTGGCCAGATTAACAGGTGTTATAGGCTGTACTCTTCAGGGATGCCAGAGCCCATGGATGGTGTTAGGTCAAAACGCCCCTGTGAGCTCCTCAGGATGGACTGTAACACCAAAAACCTCCTAACTGCATGATTAATGTCTTAAATTTGTGCTAGAAGAGTGATGTGATACACCTCTTCTCTGATTTGTCAGGAAAATGAATGCAGAAAACAACTTTCAAGACACAGAAGACAAAACTTTCATGAAGATTGTATGCTCCTTTAATTGATCAGATTTAAATTGAGGAAAAACCATAATTTCTGGATTCATTGGAAGAATTTGCATATTCTTAGTACAGTTACTTAGTAGCTGTTTTCTTCTGCCCTTCATTCATTCAGTTACTTGTTATGAACTTATGGAATTATCTGAACTGTGAAGAATGTTTTTCCCTACATTATTAGTGTGTAACTGGTTTATATTTTTTAGAAATCTTTTTTTTTTTTGTGCTTCATTTTTAATGGCTTTATTTTATTTTTTTTTTTTCCCTTAATCATTAGAGTAGGCTGAAATATTTCCATTTGTAATTCTGGTAATACTTATCAACTATCTAAATAGTGACATCCTTTTTTTTCTTTTTTTTTTCTGAGTTCTTCACCTGCCTACCTTCTGATTGCAATAATTCCAGCACTTCTATGCATGTTCCAGCCTTTTGTTCATAACAGTTATTTATGAAATTCTGTGGCCATTTTTTCTCAATGTAAGGTCATTTTCCTTATGTATCTGTATTTGCCAAATTTTATTAGCACACCTAAAAAATTAACATAAAATAAAATAAAAAAAATAAAGATTCATAAACTTTCCTGTAAAAATATTATTGGTCTCCTCAATACACTCGATATGTAGCTGTGGCACAGAGTCATTCCTAGTAAACAGAATTAACATTCCTTCAATTACTTATCTTTATAAGAATTAAAATTCTTTCCAGGATATTTAGTTCTTAGGGCATTTTATCACAGCATGTTTCAGTTATAAACATGCTCTCTTTTGCTAGGAATGACACTAATTTTCCAGTTAGTTATCAAAGCAAATTATTCCTAAATTTATAGCAGTCTGCCATACATTTACAGAATTAGATCATAAATCTGTATTGTTATCTTCAAAAACATAGGAGGACATATGCATTTGCCCAGTCACAGTGTATAAAGAGATGTATTATTTTTTGCAAGCAAAAAATAAAATAAATAAATTATTCTCCCTTTATCTAAAGCATATGTGTCTTTGACTTGATAAATATGTTCCTTTAATTGTATCATCACCTTCATGACAAGAATAATTTCTAATGGGAAAGACAAGATATAGACAATATTGATCTGTTGTTCCCTAAATTTGTACTATATCCATGAAGTGACATTGAATTAAAGGATAACATATCATTACTAATTCCTCACAAGTACAGAACTAAGGAAGCTAGTCCACTGTGATGAACAAAGAGTGAATGTTTAGTGGGGGAGTGAGACTGTCATTTCAGTATCAGGTCATCTGTTTTGGTTTCCCACCTCTCTCTCACATGGCTGATGCTGATGATTCATTGTAATGATTCCCTTGCTCCAAGCATGAGAAGCTCTTTCACTCCAGGACAAAACAGAAAAATGCAAACAAAATCCTTCTTTTGCATTTCTGAGGGGCTGTTGCTCTTCTCCCTGTGGTTTATCACTGGCATTATGCTCACAGTCATGACTCTGCCCTATTACAAATATTAGCCTTTGGATACTTCAGTAGTGAGCAGCAGCCTCTTCTAACCACAGATTATATTATTGGTTCCTATGGGACTGTTTATTTTCATGTTTTTCTCTTCTGACTCTCCACTCTCACAAAGGAGAGTGAACGTCTACTGTCTTCTCATGCAGTGGCCTTTATTGGATGATAATTGTTTTCTTGATTCTTTTCCATTTTTAGCCCATTTTCTCTCCTGGTTCGTGCAACATCTGCTACTGACTTCTGTGTTTAAGAATATTATCAGTAGTAAAAAGGGAACAGAACAGACTATTTTTTTACTGAAAGTTTTCCCTATTAAACTAAGGTTTTCTTTTTTGAAGGTAAACTCAGGAAAGAGAAAGAGGAGAGAAGATAAAGAGAGGAGAGAGAAACATACAACACAGTATTTGATATTTTAAGGGGAAAATTCCTCATGCAATATAAATGTTTTTTGGAGAAGTTTTATATTATGGTAAGATAGTCTTTTCATCCAGCCCTCTAGTAAAGAGATGAGTTATTTCAAATACTGTGATGGTCTCCTCCAACGTTGGCATTAAATGATCAATAGACATTCATCTAGATGAGCCTCTATTGTCTTCTCCTATATTTATTTCAGGAAAATATCTGGTGCATCTCTGAATAGCGTGGTAGAAATACATATTATTGTGAATGACAATACAATTATGAATATATGAAAGCAAGGTTTAAAAGGAAAATGTTCTGAAACCTTAACTGCAGCATATGTAGAAAGAATGTGTTGAGAAATGCAAGAAGGTCAAATATTTAATAAGAATTTCTATGTAAATGCTGGAATCTCTACAGAAAGGTTTGCAGTTCCTTTATATGGCAGTACAGACACACGAACACACATATACATGTGAGTGTTTATATACCAACTAACATATTTAAATACAAAATAAAACATTGAAACATCTTAATCTGTCATCTCAGGATGCTCAGAGCCTGATGAGTGAAACATCCGATACAATTTAGAAATAATGACTAAGAACAGCATAGGCATCTTGTCCCTTCCTGATGTATCCAAAGACAAACTGGCAAATGTCACAAAAAGTTATTACTACATTATCTTTATGATAATTTGCTTCTCTTGAATCATCACCATGTCAGTGAGCCAAAGGTCATTGTAGCATTACGATACATAATTTAATATAAAATCTGTACTTTATAGGGAAATCAGCTTTCACCCTGTGGTGGCATGTGATATCATAAGTAAATATCTAAACAGAGTATCTGGCATATTTGGAGAAGACTTGGAGAAAATAGACAGAAATTTGTCATCAAGGTTATTTTCATTAAAACAGAAAATGCTTGTTCCATAAAACTGAATTTTCCAGTGTTTATTTTCAGTTTTCTGTTCTGTTACTGAGAAGAGAGCTACAGATGATCATGTTATAGCCCCCCACATTTCAGCCTTCGAGGAAAGCCACAAAGTTGACAAAACTCCCTGATTAGGCATCAACAAAGAAGAGCAGGACAAAAAGACTTCACATTTAGCTGCTAGTAACTCCAGCTGAAGACTAATAATTTCGCTTATGGAAAGAGGAAGAGGAAATTGAGCAGTACTTTCTGGACAGCCAACAACTTTCTGGCTAACAAGCCAAAACTTTCTGTATACAACTGTTTTTCAGAAATCTCTTTCTGCTGAAATGAATAAATAACTACATATAATGTTTGGGGGTGGGAGGGGGATTGTTCATTTTACTTTTTACCCTGAAACAGAAGAAAATTATTTTCCAAACTCTTTTTTAAGCCCAACAGATTTCTATTTTCCAAACAGATCTAGCTAGGATCACTCCGATTTCTGACCAGGTGCCAAACATACATCATATGTTTATATGGGGTTTTACTAGAGGAAGGTTTGCATGGTTCAGTAAAATCAGTTCCACTCCTCTGTGCTCCCACCAGCTCTCCCAGAAGCCACGTTCTACCCACACATGAGGCTGCTCTTCATCCTCCCTGCTCAGCCCACCGTGCTGTACCCCCAGAGGGACCGCATCCTGCACAATCCTCACCTTGGCCCTGTTCCCAGGTACCCTAATCCTGCTAATATTTCAAAGGCATCTACTTGTGTTTCACAGATGTCAGTCCACTTTACTGATAAGGAAAGGGTTTTTATTCACTAATTCCTTTTTTATTTTCTTAGTGAAAGTCAATAGTTGCATGGAAATCAGAAACGTTTGCGTGCTTTAGTGGCATTCTGAAATAAATGTATTTATATGCCATTTGTAATTGACTTTTCTTCAGCATTTCATGTGGTGCTAAATTTTTATTTTACCACACTGTCTTTAAATATATATATATATATATATTTAATGTCTTTATTTTTTATTATTAAAATATATATGAACTCAATTTCTTGTCTGGTCTTTAGCTGGCAGATTTTTTGTTTTGATTAACATCTTCTCTTTAAACAAAGACATCTTTTTACAAAAGAATTAATAAGGAGGTAAAAAGTAAGCAGAACTGATGCAAGAGGTAGGGCTTAAAATAAATAAGGGGAGGTTGCTATGGCTTTTCACAAATAACTTTCTGTATAATACAAACTGAAGCACAAGCTCAAAGGGTGCCTTCCATTAACATAGCTGTGATTTTCTGTCGATGAAAAGAACAAAAATCACAAGCTGACAGAATCAAGCTACTTACACGGGTTTTAACTGTTTGGGAAAAAATATATTTATTTAGTTATTCATATGTTCTCATAGTGATAGCAGAAATTCAATTAATATAATTTAGAAGAAAAATGGTATTTCTTGAATAGTCAGGCAAGAAGTCAGTCAAAGAACTCTACATTAATATGCATTTCTTCAAAGCTGGAGCAGGCCCAGGGTCAGGTATATTGATAGGTGATAACTTGTTAGGCTTCCACAACTCTACCGTGTTCAGCTGTGTGACCTGCAGCTTATTAACAGTGTTGCCAGCTGTCTCACTCATTGTATTAATTCTTCACTTGTGCTATTGATATTTCACATTTGTGATATGCAAACCTTGCACCTGGATAGTAACAGCTATATCTGAACCAACCACTCCCACTCAGTGGTGGAGAACATCAGTAACTATCACATCTTATAAGCTCCAAATGCATTATAAAATGGGGGATTATAAATTTACCATATAAGTCCACTAACTCAGAAAAACAAGATAATGTGCATTGCTGTGGGTTTACCACTGTGGGCCCCAACATACAGAGATAGCTGCTTCAGTGCACAAAAATAAATGCTATGTCTTGAATCCTTTATGGAAATACAAATTTTTCTTTCAATGTGTTTTATGTCATAATAACATCTTCAGGGAATCTGCGATTCTTACAGATTTGAGTCATTCGGTTGAATCTTAGAAAGCATCACAAAAGGTTATAAACTAATGAATGCACTCTTAAATAAGGCAAAACCAAATAAACATTGGCTTTTATAGGGGGTGTGAAAATATTCAGGAGAAAATTATGCTTGATGCTGTCAGAGTGTGACCTATCAGAGCCCCCAAAGCAATCATGTACATGACTGAACAAAGGAATTCGGATTTAAACTTGTGAATATAACAGTTTAATAAATTATAACTTGTACAATGAGTCATAGCACATGGGATTTAACTACCATTGGTTTATATAGAGAAAGCAACTCAGGTTAAAATATTCAGCTGAGATATGTAAAGAATCTGTATGGATTAAAAAAAAAAAATCTTGATTTTCTCACAACTAAAGGACACACACACTAGCTTATGTATCTTGAGTAAATTACCCCCTAATACATCTCAGCTGATACCACACACTATAATCATATTTGCTTCCTCACTCACTTTCCAAGAACAGGACAGCTTCAAGCACGAATTTAAAGCAGTCTTCTCCATTACCCTAGCAAAAAAAAAAAAAAAGTGAAGTCCTTCCATCACGCCCTGCATTTGTAACACCAAGGCAGTCTATAATTAGAGAGTGCAGGGACCAGTGACTAATTCATATAAAGGTAAAGTGCAAGCAGCTGCAGTGTTTTCATTACTTTTAATACTAGACTCAAATACTAGATGTCCTGATGCTATTCCTCAGACTGCAAATATTGGCACACCCTGTTCAAGTACAACCACAGAAAGAAAATACAAAAGAAAGAAAAACACCAACTGCAGATGCCATGTCTTCTCCTACAGTATGTATAATGCAAAGGTTCACACCGAGTGTGACCATACTCACAATACAAAAGTCCCATGCCACCTCCGCAGTGACTCATTTATGCTTGTGACCAAAAAGACATCAGTTTTAAGTTGGTCTAGCATTGGCTTTGCTGCCTTCTTCCTCTCCTTTCACATTTTCATTGTGTGCAAGAACTTTTTGATATCTTGGAGCCTTAACTGAATGTAATTGGAAACAATAAACAGCTGCCATTATTATTCACTAAGACCTGAAATAACAGCTTTGATAATTCCTTTGTTGTTATTTTCCCCTTCAAACCAAGCAGCATCTGCAGTACTAAATACTCAGTCACTGGACTGTCACCTTCTTCCTGGTAAACACAAAATTTGAGTAAATATTGTGTAGTTGCAGAAAGCATGGATGTTTTGACTGATGAAGTGGGAGGGAGGGACAGCTGGCTAGAAAGAATTGTCCAAAATATGTGAACATAAGATAAAAAATTATACATTGTCCCAGCAAAATCAGGATAGTTGGTGTGTATTGCTATGTGTGTATATCTAAACAGACTCGTATTTTCTACACAGATATATAAAATTTATTGACTCTCATAAGTTTTGCACTTTGGTGAAATCCAGCTCAGTGCCAGGAACCAGTTATAGGATCAATGCACCTTTGAAGTAGTGCCTAGATTTATGTTGACCTTTGATAAGAGGATAAATTTCACCCTGTGTCATTAGTGCTGCCCACAAACATAAAAGGGATATGTTTGCCTTGCCTTAACATCTTTGATATTTACCCACTGCTTTGCTTGAGATATCAGGTATAAAGATGACCCTATCTTTCCTATGTTGAAAAGGAGAGATATTTGTATTTAAAATAAGGTTCAAACCTAGGCCAGAGAGGGTTTTAGCTCTTGCTGAACCTTTTCCTAGCATAGTACAAGAAGCCAGTGTAGGTAAGCTGATGTAACTTTACTGTAATAAAGCAGAGTTCAAAAAAACAGTGATGATTTGTCAACTCAGAGGCCAAAACTTACCCTGAAATGGAAGGTCATGATACTTCAGAGATCAAACATTACCCAGTGACTGCACGACCCCAGTGGAGGAGAAAATCTCAAAAACACACTTTTCCAATGTGTGACAAGGGTGTGTGGTGTTGTGGGTGTTTAGCACTATCCACAGGTGCAAATCTCACTGCCTTGCTGCTGAAACCGATGGTTGAATTTGACTGCTCTAGGGTAATACTGCTTCTTCTCCCATCACTCACAGCATGTTCCCAGTGTCTTCATCCTGCTATGACTTAGTTTTGGTAGTGGAGTACAGAATCAGACAAACATTTTCGATACAAACACTACTACTATCCAGAGGACAGCTTCTGGTTCCTCAAGGCAGCTTGTATCTTCCTCAAAACAGGTAGGTCCCATCTCGTAATCTTCTCAACCCTGCCTCTTCTCATCTTTACATTTATTTGTAAGTTAAAGGCTTTCTGAGGGCTGGCCAGCTGACTGACACACAACAGACAATGCAAGCTGCCTGCAGAAGCTGAGTGACTGAGGCCATCTCATCCTGTAAATAAAACAGGCCTTGACCTGTCCTTCGAGGCTGTTTCATGTAGGGCTTTTGCATGTGACTGCGAGGCACGTACACACAGAATGCAAAAATGAAATTGATTTGGGGATCCTAAAGGATGAGGGTAACAAGTGAGCAGGCTAAGGTGTAAATTCCCCATGTGACACACATGCACAGATTATGGTATTCTTAAATATGGAGTGTTAATTGACAGAAAGTAAAATATAGGAAAACAAGTGTACAAGCATACATATTTTATTATAGGGTTCATTTTACCCGCTAGTAAGACAGAGTTTCTACTATATACAAAGAATCATATCTGTAGTCAGTCCTTTATTAATTTAGCAGCTTTCAACTCCATCACATAGGCATGATATCCCTGTGAACCCTTCTGACAAAGGGGTCCCCAGAATCTGGAAGGTTAGCTAATTACGATTTAAAGATACTCACAGCAAGGATGACTGACCAAAGGCAGAAGTCTCCTGAGAGCATCGTAAAAAGAGAAAGGGCTGTGAGAGGAGCTGTGGGAGTTAGAGGTTTCTCTTCTCTGTGGGTGAAATGAGGAGAATTGCACTTGTCCCAAAGTTTTGCAATCAGTGCAGTCAAGGTACCTGGAGTTAGGTTTGGACCTGCTTGCTTTTGTTTCTGTCTTTTGCTATGTATGGGCCACATATTTATATGAAAAACTTATACTTATTTTTTATACTTATTTTTATATATATATTTTATACTTATACTGATTTTTATGGAGTCTTTTTAGATTTACATATGTTAACAAAAACGAGAGGCATAAGGCATGCCTCTTGATAATGCATTCCCATCACATGCCCATCATAGGTATTGCAAACTCTGAAATGGCATAGGAGAGTGACCAACTGATTTAGAAACAGCTGAGATTGACTGTAATCAAGCCCATTTACTCTTCTTTATTGCAGTCATCTTCTGCTTGACTCACCTTCCAATCTCACCTGCTCCAGCAGCATGGTTGTGAGACAGTGCACACCTTGGCACATGTGGGAAACTTGCATTATCTAGCTGAGACCAAATGGGGCCATCCAGCTCACGCCATACAGATAAGATCCTTTATCTCTCCTAAACTGAGTGATCTCACCCATACGGCTTGCAAGGAATGCTCCCTGGCCCACAGTATCCCACAGATGGATCCTGGACATCATTCCAGGTAGTGCCAGTGAGCCAAAACTGTTCCATGGGGCTGGCTTACTGCTAACATTAACAGTTAAACAGGGGTAATTGTAGGCCAGATCAAGTTTGTGCCCTAACAAGTTTATCAGTAACTCATAGCCTAACTCTTCCATTGATTGCACAAAAAGCTCTTTCTCATCAAGGAGAGAACCTGTAAGTTCTCACAAGAGCATATGAAAGATTACTCAGTGAAAGGGTTTATTTGGGTTAGGACCATTCCCACAATTTCTCAAACAGCAAGGGGGAAATTAGGTAGAGCAATGAATAGACCAACCAGAAGATAAATGGATAAAAAGATACATTGACATGTTTCTCAAATAATTAATAATATAACACTACACAGTACTCATTAGAAAACTCTGAGCTGTCTACTGTTCAAAGAAAAAGAGGTCTCTTCAGCTTTAGTAATAGTATCATTAGTACTTATCAACATCTAAAACATTGATCTAAGTCGTAAAAATATCACACTAAAATTGTTTCTAGAAATGGATCCTAGATTTACTACATAGAATTCTGTAGAATTTTCTCTCTCCTCTTACATTTTCAGTTACTTATTCCCTAATTTTACTCTCCACTAAGTCTGAAAACCTGACAATACCTTATATGTGCTTAAGGAAATGATAGCATGGGTTGTAGCTTTGCACTTCTGACTGGGTTTACATGGCAAAGGCTTGGTAGCAGAGGGGCTGCAGGGGTGGCCTCTGTGAGCAAAGCCCAGAAGCTGCCCCATGTCAGATAAGGGCCAGCTCCAGATGGCTCCAAAAGGGACCTGCTACTGCCCAGAACTGAGCCATGAGTGACGCTGGTTGGCCATCTGAGAAAGTAGATTTAAGAAAGGAGAAAAAAAAAAATGCTGTGCAACAGCAGCTGGGACAGCGAGGAGTGAGAACCAGCCCTGCAGACACTGAGGTCAGTGCAGAAGGAGGGCAGGAGGTGCTCCAGGCACAAAGCAGAAGTTCCCCTGCAGCCTGTGGAGAGGCCCCTGGTGGAGCAGGCTGTCCCCCTGCAGCCCATGGGTCCCACATGGGGCAGATCTCCATGCTGCAGCCCGTGGAGGAGCCCCCGGTGGAGCAGGTGGATGTGGCCTGGAGGAGGCTGCGGCCCATGGAGAGCCCCCGCAAGAGCAGGCCCTGGGCCGGAGCTACAGCCCGTGGAGAGGAGCCCACACAGGAGCAGGGGGTCTGGGGGGAGCTGCTGCCCGTGGGGGACCCATGCTGGAGCAGTTTGCTCCTGATGGATGGACCCCCCATGGTACGGAGCCATGTGGGAGCAGTTCTTGAAGAGCTGCTGCCTGTGGGCAGCCCTCACAGGCTCAGTTCGGGAAGGACGGCATCCCGTGGGAGGGACCCCACGTGGAGCAGGGGCAGAGAGGGACCATGAAGGAGCGGCAGAGACAAAGCGTCAGGGGCTGACCACGCTGTTGCCCTGTGATGCTTGGGGGGAGCATGTAGAAGTGAGTGAATGGGTGGAAAGTTTTTACTTTGCTTTTAGTTCTTACTGCTCTAGTCTGTTATCAATAGGCAATAAATTACATTAATCTCCCTTATGCTGAGCCTGTTTTGCCTGTGACGGTAACTGGTGAACAATCTCCCTGTCCTGATCTCAACACCTGATTTTTTCTTTAATATTTTTTTTTTCATGTTATTTTCTCACTCATCCTCTTGAGGAAGGTGAGTGAGAGAAGCATGGTGGTGCTTAGCTGCTCATCAGTGTCAAACCACTACAACATCTTCATCAGCATCAGATCAAAATCACTTCAGATAGCTGCCAATTCCCAAGTCATGGCTGTGGTGACATGGAACCTCACTGCCTAATGGGAAACTCAAGAATTGGTTGCACCCAGGTCCAGATCTTTGTGGGATGGCTGAGTCTGCTTCCCTTGGCTTGCCTCTCCATGCCTCAGCGTGTTCTACCCATACTTCTTCACCTCTTTTAGGGTAATGTGTCCTTTGACTATTATATGAAAAAAGTAGTCCATATTATCCTCATATAAGGAAGACAAAATATTTTTGCTGTATTTTATATACATTCTTCCTAAGGCACTAAACATACTGGTTTTATGATATTGGCATAATCCATAACTAGAGTGGTGCATGTTAGTGTTTGATTGATTGATACCAATTTCCTTTAGAAACCCACTATTAAGAAAATTATTTTTTGGAGGAATTGGATGAAGCACGACATAGCCTTTAATGAAGTTACTTGTTCTGGTGCCTGAATTAATGGCAAATCACCATGCTGAAAGGTGGATTTATGGATGATTTAGCTTCAGCTCAGTTATTCTGTTTATCAACTTTCTCAACTGTGGAAAATACAGTATTCAAGCAATGCCACAATAAGAAAAAATAAATAAAATTAATGATGACAATTTCCCAATATAATTGTCCCAAATATTTTGCTGTTTTGACATCTACATTAATAAACCAAATTGCTTTGTTTTCATCCAGTGACTGACACTGGAGCTGCAAATCTTTCAAATGTCAGTGAACAGCATGCACATGAACCTTCCACTTCTTTTTGATGTACAGTCACCTTCTTGGGCAGATTATCCGTGCAGTGGATATTGGTTGGCTCAGCATCATAAAAACATAGATGTACTGCTTTCTGGGCTGTCTTGGCTCTGGCATTAGTATTATATCTTCTATATGACAGCCAGACTGAACTAAAAAACTGTATGGGAGCTTATGTGGCTTTATGAAGGACAAACAGCTTTGAAATCCTTTCCCAGTACTGGGAGGCCATACGAAAACATACAGACAACCAATTGCCTCCAGACTGAACTACTACAGGTACAATTGGGTTTATTAATTTATACTTTGTACAAACCCTCATTAATTTGGTGGTAAAGCAAAGAATGGCAGCAGCTCTGATGGCTGCTGGAAGCAGAGGAAAGTGACAGGTAGTGTCTGCAGCATGTTGCTCAGTGTAAATTAACTCACGTGTAGAGCATGACCAGTATATAGAGTCACCTGGAAACTGGTGCTGCATACAGTCCTGGAATTCAAAGCACTGGGAAATATGGAAATGTAGAAAGCCATTGGTGCATCTGGTTGTAGTGAGCAGCAAATAAGAACATAGGAGCACTGAATGAAGTTTGGAAAGGAGCTCTGGAAGTCATTTGGTCCAAAACCCTGTTCTAAGCTAGGCCAACTTTGAAGATAGATCAGTTTGCATAGAATCGGGGTATTGTACAGAACCAGCCAAGAAATGTGTTGCCTGGGACTTTTGCCTTTCTGTATGTCCAAATTCCTTTAAATTAAATAAAAATGGAAAACCTCGAGATAAATTCTAGAAGTCCTGAATTATGTCCTTCAGCCTCCTCACTGGCAGACTGTTTCATACCATGACATAATGAACCCAATTCTAACTTTTCTTGGTTTTGAGAAAGCCAGTAATAAATCCACTAAAGTCAAAAGTAGTTCCATAATGTGAAATGGGTATAAACAGAAAAACAAAGCTGGATTCTGCTTACGGCAGTAGTTTTAATGGAGAGATAGTTCTGCTCCATGTTTTCTCTCTTAGTCTTCTTCCCCAAGGCTCTACCTAAACTCTATACACTGTGTGGTTCTCCAAGCCAAGACTGGTGGGAAGGGGTGCACAGCAGTGTATATCGATCTCCTTTCTGAATCAAAAAACTCTCAAAAGCTTCATTGGTCTTGTTTCATTTTACTCCATCCCTCAGCTTGTAAAGTCTGGAGAACACTTTGTGGTTATACTCGTTTTCAGTGTATACTGGCATAAGGTATGCTGGTTCTGTCAAGATGCAGGTTGCCATGTTATAAATGTCCCAATAGCCTGGTTTTTTCATAAGTGTGTTCTGTCTATCTGGAATAAACTATCTTTGTACAAGCACCTATAAATTGGTATAACTGTATTGTGTTAAGTTTATGCAAGGCAGATATTAGAGAATAATTACACCCTTGGGGTTTTTTTGTTTGTTTGTTTGTTTTTAAGCTAACTTGATATAAATCATTGCACAATAAATAAAACAATTACTAAATGGTAGCTATGTGTAAGTATAGTATGCATGGCTAATCTGTAGCAAGACAGCTGGGAGCTGGAAGCAATCTTATGACAGCAGCAAGGAGTACTGCACAATGTAGTTTACTAGAGATTAACTCCTTCCAGTGGCACAACAAATCTGACCATTCTGATCCTTCTTACAAAATAGTCTGTAGAACAAATAGCCAGCTTCTTTCTTCTTAAGTGTTTGAATCAAGGTGCATATATAAGGTGTGTAGATTCAATGCAGAGGGAAAGGCATCATAAGAATGCAATTGAGCCCTCTTAAATGCTCTACAAAATGAAAGTCATTAATTCTGCAAGAGAGAGCTTCAGAAAAAAAAAAAAGTCAAAATGCAAAAAACTTTAGTAGTACAAATAATGTAGCAAGTTGTTGGAAGAGCTTCTAGAACATCTACTCCTAGTAAAATTAGTCTGAGGAAATCTATCCAATCTGAATCTCTATGCATTCATTATATTTTAAAAGAAGGTTTGAGATCTTTCAGGATCTAGTTTCTACACTCTTTTTATTGTCTTGTGAGCTACAGCAGCCAGTGAACATGCAGTAAAAACTCAAGTTTTCCCCTGGACAAGTGGTTTTCCAGGTATTTGTTGAGATTAAGAAACATTTTTACATGAATCTGGCCTACAGAAAAGTGTTCAAGAGTACAGAATTTAAATAAGCTAAGATCCCCAAAGCAAATATAATCAGAGGCTGAGAAAGCCTTGAGGTTAAACATAGACTTTGAAAAATCTAGTGAGAGACCTCACGCATATCACAAAGTGTTTGTCTCCATTCTCCAGCTATAACACAGAGATAATTTTTCTGTAATTATCCAGGAGGTTATAGCATAAATTCGTTAACATTTACAAGGCATTCAGATGTAGTGTAAGTATCTAAGAGCAAAATAAAAAATTGCTGCTGGTGAATGAAGGTCTTATAAATTGTTATATCGATAACAAGATATATATCTAACAAGATATAGATAAATTTTAATTCCTTTTATATTTCCCTTGGAAAATTAAACTTTATTGTGGAAAAGAATGTAAGGATAGAAAATGGGTTCTTCAAGTTTTGTCACTGGAGATCATTAATATCTCTATTGGTGGAAGGAGTAATAAAAGGACCACTGTTAAATTTTTTTTTAAATAAAATCTTCCTAATGTTTGCAATCTCAGCTCCTCTCCCATTTCACTTTCATATTACTTCTACCTTTCTTCTACTTTTTCTTTTGCCTTTCTACTCCCTGTATTTATTATGTGTGCCACGAGAAACCTTCCATGTAACCATCAGGTTATTTTAGCGAGACTGTCTGAAATTTACTATTGTTAGTAATGATTAGAGATAAGTGATGAAATCAGTTATGGCCTCACTGAGATCAGTGGGATTTTTCTGTTGACTTAGCAGAACTAGGACTTCATGTAGAATTCAATACTGATCCTTAAACCTGTTGGCAACTTTAATATATCTTTAATTGAGAGTGCACTGACTTTGCTACAAATCCTAACAGGAATAGATACCTTCAAAATCAATCTTTGAAAGGTTCATTTTCTAACCACCAAAAATAACCAGTACCCAGGAAACAGCTCATTCAGGAGAGTACACTTGTAGTCTGATTCCCTTACTACTCAAGGAATAAATGAAGGTAATTTTTAGATGACTTTTAAACTCTTTCCTTTTATAAGTCTACAACTTCCTCGTGAGGGGGAGTGGAGAGGGAGGTGACCTATTCTCTGTTATCATCAGTGACACGACCCACGGGAACGGTGTTAAGCTGAGGCAGGGAAAGTTTAGGCTGCACATCAGGAAGAGGTTTTTCACCGAGAGGGTGGTTGCACACTGGAACAGGCTCCCCAGTGAAGTAGTCACTGCACCAAGCCTGTCTGAATTTAAAAAGAGATTGGACTGTGCACTTAGTCACATGGTCTAAACTTTTGGACAGACCTGTGCAGTGCCAGGATTTGGACCTGATGATCCTTATGGGTCTCTTCCAACTCAGGATATTCTATGATTCTATGATTCTATGATTCTATAATTGAATGGCTGTTCATAGGCAAATAGTAGAACGTATTAAATACAAGGAATATGGACAGGCTGGAAGAAAACTTCTCAATGTACCTGTGAAATCAACATGTATTTAAACATGTTGATCAACACATGTCAACATGTATTTAAAAAAATGTAAAAGGGCTCATAGATTTTTTATCATATCTGAAGTGCTAGGCTATAAAAGCATGCGACTGGTCAGCATGATATAACCAAAATTCACCATGGGAGTGAAAATAAAATAATAAAATAAAATAAAATAAAATAAAATAAAATAAAATAAAATAAAACGTCAAGATAGTTAAACTGTTTGAAACAGTCAATAAAAGCCATTATCACCTTCTTCCAAATCCAATAATATACTTCAAGCTGTGACTGATAAACAAGTGTATCATTGTTCATCACGGAGAATATTTTCAGCTAAAAGGAGCTAATTGTGGTGTCAATTATCATTACAAAGGGCATCCAGATTACTTTCCTGTATTTGATGGAGGTTTGTTTCCCCACATATTTCTGTTAAGAAAGAATTTAAAAGAAAGACATCATTTAATGATAATAAAAATGTGCCCCATCTTCATATGTACCACCTGTTGGATTACTTTGGGGATAAACACAAGTGTCAGTAACAGAAAGAGTGAGTGACAAGCAAATTAAAAAGTATGTAAATTTTGATGAAAAAGACTGCAGAAAATAAGAATGTAAAGAGAAGTTTTTGTAATTGTAAAAATGCTAAAGATTTTCTTGAAAAAGTAAGTAATGTGTTATACGACATTTAGGAAATTTGCCGTTATCAATGTGCTGTTTATTTTGATCATTTGAGTACTGCAAATACCTATGGCCCAATGTATTGACTGTCATTCTTTCCAAAAGCTCTAACTGAAGAATGCACTTTTTACATTACTGGACTCATCCCAGTGACTTGGAGATTTTTTGTCTGATTTCAGTGTTTAACTATTTTTCAATATATATCCATGACAACCTGGGCTGTTGTTATTATATCTACCTTTGTAAAGCATTTGGATTCAATATGACCAGTTCTATACAAATATGCATGTCATTTTTATCTTTCTTTGTTGACCACAGCTCCAATGAAAGGAACTGGATCCTGTCAATGTAAATGTTAAGAGGAAAACTGACGGGGTAGCCAAGAAGACTGTTAATATACTAATTAGTTAAGAGGTGGGTGTAATGTTTCCTCCTGCCTAGGAATGCCTGAGATCCTAACTCCATTTTGACTGATGGACAATGATTAATTTTTGTAAGTCTTATTCATAAGTACCAGACAACCCCAGGGGAAAAAAATAAAAAATCAATTATGACATTCAAATCAGAACACGAAGTTCCCATGGACCTGTGCCCAGAAGTTATTCCTGTGGATGCCCAGAAGTGTTTTGGTAAGGGGACAAACAGTTGCCCAAGTTCTGATATAACACAGTAACACCCTGTTTTTATAGTGTAAAACACGGTTACTGTGTTTTTGTGTACTAAAATTCTGTTGCTACCCTACCGGTCATTTTGGGAGTTTTGTCATAAAGCATGCTAACAGTTGTCATTATCCCACTTTTCTGTCCTTCACCCTTGATTAATTTAATTGGCCTAGATTAGAAGATAACTGATGATGATAACGACTGGAATGAAAATATAACAAATCAGAAAGAGAAGTCAAGAAAACATGCACTAAAAGATCTGTGTCAAACATTCAATCTTTTATGAACTGATGAACGTTCCCAGAATGGTGGCCTGCTCCAAGGACTGAAAGAGCCACCAGGCCACTGCAAGATTCAGTCTCACCTTATAAAGTGAGGTACCAATCAAAATCTCAGGCCACTGTCTACATCATATCTTGAACTGTGTTTTAAAATGCAAATTAGCATTTTAATCAGCATTCTCAGCTGCCAGAAACTCAGCTGATGAGAAATCAGCTTCTTTTCCAGCTGAGTGATGATCCTAAGGATCTTACTTCTGCTTCTCTACCGTCCCCATAACATACCCTGACCCTGTGTTTTTACCTTGTGTATATTTTGTGGCTTGCTAACCGTTAGACCTTACAGGAGCACAGATAGCAGAGTATGCCTGTAGTAAGAGTAAGCACAATGTGGCTCTTTGCTAAACTGTTGCATATCCTTCTTACTACAGCTAGATTACGTACCAGCTAAGAGAGACTGGAGGGGAAAACACTTTCACTCAAGTTTCACAATAATTCCTTTTGCACCACTTCACAAGTGAGAGTCACTGGGAAATATAAATATATATTGTTAGTAGTTAAAGCAGGAACCAGAACCGCCACCACCACCCCCCTTCTCCCTCCTGTTCCCACAGGTTCCAAACAGACAAATGAGGAGTTATGGTATGCTCCAGCCAAGACTCTGACTTAGGTAAGCCAAACAATAGTTCTGGAGGGTGCAAGAAGGCTCGGTAAAGCCACGTCTCATATAGCTAAAGCCATCTGTAGAGAGCATGTTTAGAGAGGAGAGTGATGAGACGTAAAGTATGGAAAAGCATCAAAAGTGGCTTTATCATTTTTATTCTTACTAGAGAACAGTTTGGTCCCCCCCAAACTGCAGAAACACCAGAAGGAAAGGATTATCAAGGGTTCAAATCTGACAACACAAAGTAAGATTAATCCTGGTAAGGAAGGGTGAATTTCTACTTCCATCCTCAAATTCAGTGATATTTCAGCTCTCTACAGAAGACATAGTCCAAGAGAAACCTTGGCATCCTTTACAGAAGATAATGTAAAGCCAGTAAAGGATTCATTTGTTTCAACTGGTATTTACAAAAAAAAAAACAAACTGTGAAGGTAGCTGAAATGCTTGTCAGTGAGGAAGTACTTACAGTTACATTGCAATGTGGGGGCAGTCAGTTGCAATTTTAAAATAAGTTTAGACAGCTGAAATCAGAGGGTGTTCAGAGCTAGTGAGCAGGTGTGATTGATTGTACTGCAAGGAAGTAAAGTACACATACATGAGGTATGGTCAATGCAGACTGACAGCACACAGATGCCTAGTGTTGGTCTTGCTTTGCTCCCTCTCATGTCAGCTGAAGCCAGGACTCAGTCCCTAGAGTATTCAGCAATCATATCTTGTATCATTGGGACACAAATTTGCCATATCTGACATTACAAAATAGAAGTTAACTGTATCTTTACAAAATTGTGCCATTTGTTATTGACAGAAAGATCAAAGCATGACTTCAGAGTCACGTGTAAAAATCTCTAAACAAAAGCTTAAACCAGTTAAGAAGAGCATGAGCAAGCTACTATTGCAGTGTTTGAAACAAGTAAACAAGAGCAACTTCTTGTTGCTATTTCATAATGTTTTTAATAAGCAACCATTTGAAACACAGGATTTTACACTGAAAGGCAGGCAAACCATGTTTCATTATGAGCATTACTTTATGTAATCAGAAACAGCACCAACTAGATCAAAGTTATGGCTCTCTATTGATTAGTCCTCTGTGTGTGTTTAATCAGCTACTAGCCTATTCCAGGTGGACTGAGGATAGTAAATTAACATAGACACTCATCTGATCTGTTCTTGGAAATCTCATGTTGCTGGTCATTAGGAGGTACTTTAACTAATGTGCAATGTTTTTAAAGTGAATTCACATGACCATGGTCTAATTTATCAGCAAGCAGAGGATCAGAGATGTGCTAGTTAACAACTAATGAACAAACAAACAAATACTTTGTGTAGTATATAATTATACTGTTAGCCTTGACAATAAACTAATCTCTTTTCTTCCTACAGTTATTGTCTGTATTGTCTGTATTGTCTGTATTGTCAGTCAAAGCATATCTTTGACTGAATTTATTAGGTACTGTATTGCTGTTGCTAGTTGCCAGTTTCAGTTATAAGATTTCTGTTGCATGGGAAGCGCCAGCAGGGATTTTAAATGTTCAAAGAGCTACAAAGTGAAAAAATCTCTCTTAGCCTCTTTTAAATAGTTTTACTTTCAAAAAGAAGTTCTCTATGTTCATGTGTTCTGAAGACAGAACTAGCCTCTGTTTTTGAAGTTTATGTACTTGGTCCATAGAAAATGTTCACCCAGGTTTTATCAATCCGTGTTACAATTCTTATACCAGAAATTCACTTTGAGTACCCTGGTCATCAACTAGTCAGTGCACTCTCCAGTTTGTGTGTCTGTGAAATACCTATGGCTCAGATTATAGATAGGCTGTGTTACACAAGGATCAGTAAAGTTCATTGTCCAAATGATAGGAGACCCAGCGCTCTTGTTCCAGGAATCAGCTCTCCATCATTACATGGCACCAGCACAAAGGCAGGTGGGCAGTGTGACTGAAGCCAGGCTGACACAGCACCCAGACCCATGTGCACTGGAGGCTTGTAGGTACTTTGCTCTCACTTCACATTTGTAAGCCTATGGTCACCGTCCTGCACATGAGGTCAGTCTGGCCTTGGTGAAGCTCAGGCCTATACTGACATGGGATACACATACAGTAGAGCCTTTCATTACTCAAGCTGGACCATGTGTTCTTATGCCAGTAAAAGAAGGTAGTGGGTGTCACAATCTCTTTTTCCCATAGATGTAGAAAATGCAATTCACTGTGAGTTCAAGGACAGGGACTCTTGACCCCCAAGCCCCTCCGGCCTGTTTCTAGTAATCCTGCATGCTTTCAGCTGGTGCAGTCTCACAAACAATTTGGGCTTATAACGTGTTTTTGCTATGAGCTTAGTCCTGCTTATATTTTAAATGCAGTATGTGTAACTCATTTGCAGCTGAGGCATTTCTTTCCAACCTTTATAGAGAGTTTGTTTTCATAATCTTTCTTCCTACTATTTTAATGGGAAGTGCCTCAACACAGAAGAAGTTTTGGAGTTGGGATGTTAGTTCTGGTGAGCTCTTAGATTTTCTAATTTCTAATTTTTAATGCAGGGTCTTTGAAACTTTGTCTTTAAGGGCTAGAAAAAATCTTTCTGCATATAAGTGAGGTCAGAATGTAGTCTTTATTTGAGACCTTGTTTGGCATTTATTCATTTTTTTTAAGTTCCTCAGGGATGTTCAAGCTTCAGGACATATTATTGTTAATGATACACCAGTCTGCTCACTACCTATTCCCTGGAGGATATGGAAACAACTGCTTAGACAAGAAACACCACCCAAACAGTCCAAGACCTCCTGCATTTGTGCACAGCTTAATCAAGACACAGCGTGGCCTAGTTTTCCTGCTGTGATAGGGATATCCACACAAGCTCCCAGTATGAGTACAGGCGTCACACTTACCCTTGTCACAGTTACACTAGGGAAGGGTATTTGAACATTTCAGAGCCTGAAAATGGGCTACAAAGGAGGGGAGTATTAACACTCTTTTCTAGCTCAGGAGCTAAAATATAGACTGTGTGGACTGACCCGCATGACAGAAAATCTCAACCTGAGCAAGGATTCAATCTGTTTTCCTAGGCCTGTGCTTGTTTTGGAGGGGATTTCTTCTTTCCTGGCTCTGTTAACAGGGAATACCATATAGCAGATATGAAAAAATGGCAGTGATGATAAAAGCTCTTCCCAGAACAACATACTTATACCTTTGTTGGAAAAATCCTTTCTCAGGGAAATAGTACTACCTGATTATTACCCAGAGAAGAAAATCAAAGTGACAGCTATACTGATCCTGTCATATTAAGGGGTTTTAAGCAAATATTAAATTTAATGAATTCACTTCTAGGGCAGTTCTTTGGCTCAGGGCAATGGAAGAAGAGAACAGGAAGCTCTGAAATCGAAAAGCCAACTCTTCAACTGACATAAAACAGTTGGTTGAATTTGCACCAGTCAAGGTGACAGCACTATTAATAATATAGACAGCACTCCATTTGGAAATCAAAGGGATATGTATGTATGACTACCAAAATACCTGTAAATCTTGTCTGAATAGAAGGGGGAGCTATGTTTTGTCTTATAAATTAGTATTTTAGTTGCTGTGGTAATGATCCTTGTATAACTTGTCTACGTAAATGAAACTCAATCCCTGCTGTCTCCAGCCACAGAGGATAGAACAATGGAAAACAAAGTTTGGAAAACAAAAAATGGAACCCAGTCAACTAAAGCCTTATGATGAAAAACGTAAGAAAAAGTTAGGACTAAAAGTAGTTAGGTACTATTTTATGAGAACACAAGCACATTTGCTCTTTTTGTTGTTTTCATTTTGCTAAGGAAAACAAATTTTGGAAATACTTTACAAATGGAAAACATGGCAATGATGTTAAAACAATCATGAGCAGCTGCATCTGTCTCTTACACCTGCCTTGAGTAGACATCTTAGAGGAAAAACATAGGGGTGCTGACTAACAGCTGATAGAGAAGTTTGGGGATGGTGGTGAACAAAGGCTGGGGTGGAGTACTGTGAGATTACAGGATGGATTTGAGGCCAGATAATAGTCCACTCTCACTGTAACTGATTGCACACAGTAATTTTCTTTTTTTTAAAAATGCAAGGCAGTTGAAATCCATCTATCCTCAGTACACTGGAAATTTCAAAGCAGAGACAGTTATAGTTTAGTAAATAGCACTACACCATAACCAATGTTTTACTGACTTTATCACTATGTGTAAAGTGTTGCACAAACAGATTCAAGCTGGTGCATAATAAAGCAAGAAATTTGTACTGAGTGTAGCTGCCACCCTACAGTAAACAACCCTGGTCTAATCATCAAATATTATGAAGCCCTGGGAACAGTTTCTGGAAGACACAACACAGAGCTTTGTCCAAGTGGCTGAAGCTGTTGGCTGTAGCACAGCAGTAGTTCAGGTCCCTTGGGGAAACCCGTCTGCTTCCTGACACTCATGGCTTTCTTTGGCTAAAGAGGGTCCAAAAAAAGCAAAAGCAAGTGGACAAATGTCAGGATTGTGTAATCGTCCACCTTATTATTTGTTCTTTTTTCCTCTCCAGCAAAGGACAAGAGATATTAATATGATGTATGCAAGTCAGGCAGGAATGGCTTATTTCTCTTTGTATAAGACACAGATTTAACTCTGTCTTACTAGCGTAGGTTTTCATATGCCAGGTGTAACCATAGACCTATGTAATAAAGGCTTTTCTCCTTTGCTGACATGTAACTAATCTGTAAAAGAAAATTCCTCTACTGTATCCCTTTGTAAACGGCAAAAATTTCTGTCCTCATAGTGTTTACCTAAGATTCCTGTATTGCACAGATCAGTATTTGCTATCAATCATTAAATCATCGCTCCACCTAATTACCTACCTCTCTGACTAATTGTATCTGGGAGGCCAGTGAATAAAAGGTAGAAAAGTTTATATCTATTTATCTTATATTTGCACCTGGCTAGTAGTGTAAACATGGACTCCTCCCATGGTTGAGCTGACATGACATAACATGCTTTGCCATAGGAACTGCATCAAGCAGTTATTTCCTTTCAGACTATGCCATCGTTGCCAGCCATGTCTTTTTCACCTTGGGATGCTAAGCTCTCTGCGTGTGCCTAGATCCTGGGATCATCTAGTGGCCCGGTCTGATGGTTCATGTAGACTTCCTGAGAAGAGCCATACACACAGACCCACGTCTGAGTGTCTGGTGAATGTTTCCAGGCGGACTTCAAACTGTTTTGGTTCTGCAGCCTATGGGCAACATGTGATTATGTCTCTGCTGCCCGACACAGAGAGAAATGGGGGCAGAGAAGTGTAGGTCTTCCCTTCTTTCCTCCCCCATCATTTCAATAGGAATATACAGTATGAAACAGTTGTACACCTGGAGTAGTGTACAACCTAAATTCTGACTGAATGGAGAACACCAGTATGCTGCAACATCTCACAGCTGAGAACAGAAGAGATGCTTGTGAGGAAATCAACATCAACAAGAGGAACTATCAAGCAGAATTACCCCTACCTTTGGTTAAAAACCTGTCCCATACCCCCTCAGGTCCAACAGAGACTAGATTATTTGGCTCTCCTGTTTTTGTTTGGGTGTGTTGTATTTTTGGTTTTGTTTGTTTTGGGGGGGAGGGGATTTTGTGTTGTTTTTTTTTGTTGTTGTTGTTGTTATTTTGTTTTTTTACATTTCTGAGCATTCTTCACTGAGTACAGCTTTTTCATCTATTTTTTAAGATATTTGGAGGAAGGATGAGTTAAAAGCAAAAGACTTTGGGATATAATATTTGTAAAACACATTTTGTCTAAGCTTACTTTTTTTATTTCATGAGACAAACAAGCAGAGACCTCGATAAGTGCTAAAGCTACATTATCAAAATATTAATAGGTAAACATATTAACAAAAATGCTGGGAAGTGATGAATCAGCTGTTTATTTTTTATTATTGTTATTTTTTTCATAGAAGAGAACCCTGCCTCAGCCCACTGCCAACCTGCTTCAGGGCTCAAAGCTGCACATAACTCTGAGCTCCACAATTCATCCCATTTGTCTTTGCTTCCAGAGTGCAGGTCAGTTCATGGTCAATGGTACTGGAGGCAGCTGACATGTCTAAAAGAATCAGAAATGACACCTGATCTTCATCCATCATTGGCAAGGATTATCAGCCAACACAAATATGTGCTGTGACTTCTGTTTCAAGTGGTTTGTAAATAACCATGCATTATGGACTGGATTTCAAGTGAGTTCAATCCAAAAAGAAAAGCAGACTAAAGCTATAGTAGAGCACTTATGTGTGCTGATGGGAACTTACCCAAATTCAGTGCTCATAGTGTATGGAGAGTAGGATTATCTGGACATCTATTGAAGGATGTGGGATCTGACACAAGGATTTAGGACCAATTTCCTACGGAGCAGGGATATTTAGGAAACAGCTAAGATGAAAGTGATGCATGTCATTGTGTGGAAGACTGTCTGGTTTTAAACTTGGATTTATTAGGTACATTTGCTGTGAGAAACAAGTTCAGAAACATTAAGTTTCAGTCTCTCAAATCAATAGTCATGCAGAAAATGTTCATTTGGTACAATAATTCCTCAGAATCACTCTTAACTCATGTTACTTATGACTCTAGGGTTATTCTCTATGTTATTTAGTCCAAAAAGGGCTATTGTAATTGCTACGAACAGAGGATAAGGGAAGGGATGTTCTTTGCAGGGGGACAGGGAGATAGTTCTGTGTATGTGCCTCTGTTGTAACATCAAGGCACATATAAAAATATTTGGCAGGGATTGGTAACCCTAACCTTCCCCTCACACCCTACTGCCCTCAGTCCCTGCTGTCCCAGGTCTCAAATTCCTGAGTCTTTCCACCTAAAAATTCCTCCAAACTCTTTCAGTGACTAATATGCTTTTCCACGTTGTCATTTCCCAAGGTCTCCACCACTCCAAAGAACCTTCTTCCCATACCAAAGCCATCCATATTCCTCCCCAGCTCTCTCTGCTTAGATTTCCTTCATATCTCAGTTATTTTGCCATACCTTTCACCAATGCAATCATCCTGTTCCCCCAGTGCCAGTCTTCTCAATCCCCAAACCATCAAACTAGAGAAATAGGCCATTCCCAATCCGTTTTGAACCCCAAACCTCCTTTCTCATCTGCCATCATTCTTCTTCTTACTCTATCAAGTATTTCTCCAGACCTTAATTTTCCCCTCTATTCCCAATTCTTATTTCATCTCCTACAGCCCCTGAGCTTTACACCCTCCATTCATTATTCACATCTTCTGAATGGTTCTGTCCTTTTTTGCCCCCTTTTGAGTGTCATGAGTCAGTACCTATCTTCTCATCAACCTCTGCCTCTGGCAGAGCCCTTCCCTTCCTTAGATTGTCCTGAGAGAAACCTAATTTATCAGATGTCAGTCCAGATGGGACTCTGAAATGAGCCTAAAAAAAAAAAAAACACCTACACTTTTCCAACATACTATTTAATTACATATTAATTCCTGATTTCTGAAATATATCTCACTCAGGACCAACAGATTCATTTTAAACTCAGACAAAACAAAACCTTACAATGTACTTATTTCTAGTTTACATAAGAGTAACTATCTTGTAATTAGTTTCTTACTATTGCACTATTGTCAGAATAATTACAGGACAGTTAAAATTCCACTTTTACTTACATTTTTCATTTCCTGCATGACATCCTTGTCTCTAAATTGGAGAGACATGGATCTGATGGATGGACAACTCAGTGGGTAAGGAATTGGCCGGACGGTCACACTCAAGAGATTTGTGGTCAATGGCTCAGTGTCCAGGTAGAGATCAAAAACAAACGGTGTTCCTCAGGGTTCGGTATTGGGCCTGGTGTTGTTTGATATCTTTGTCAGTGACAAAGACAGTGGGATCAAGTGCCCCCTCAGCAAGTTTGCTGATGACACCAAGCTGTGTGGTGCAGTTGACATGCTGGGGGGAAGGGATGCCATCCAAAGGGACCTGGACAGGCTTGAGAGGTAGGCCTATGCGAACCTCATGAGGTTTAACAGGGACAGGTGCCAGGTCCTGCACCTGGATCAGGGCAATCCCAAGCATGAGTACAGATGAGGAGATGAGTGGATTGAGAACAGCCCTGATGAGAAGGACCCGGGGGTTTTGGTGGATGAAAAACTTATTGTGAACTGGCAATGTGCATTTTCAGCCCAGAAAGCCAACCATATCCTGGGCTACATCAAAAAAAAGCATGATGAGCAGGTCAAGGGAGGTGATTCTCCCCTTTTACTCTGCTCTCATGAGACCCCACCTGTAGTACTGTGTTCAGCTCTGGGGCCCCCAGCACAAGAAGGACATGGACATATTAGAATGAGTGCAGAGGAGGGTCACAAAGATGATCAGAGGGCTGGAGAACCTCTCATATGAAGACAGGCTGAGAGAGTTAGGGTTGTTCAGCCTGGAGAAGAGAAGGTTCCAGGAAAACCTTATAACGGCCTTCCAGTACCTAAAGGAGACCTACAGGAAAGCTGGATAGGGACACTTTATCAGGGAGTGTAGTGATGAGACAAGGAGGAATGGTTTTAAACTAAAAGAGGGTAGATATAGATTAGATATTCAGAAAAAATTCTTTACTCTGAGGGTGGTGAAGCACTGGAACAGGTTGCCCAAAGAAGCTGTGGACGTCCCATTCTCTGGAAGTGTTCACAGGCAAGTTGGATGGGGCTTTGGGCAATATGACCTGGAGGGAAGTGTCCCTTCCCATGCAAGGGGGGTTGGAACTAGATGATCTTTAAGGTTCCTTTCAATCCAAACCATTCTGTGATTCTATGAAAATTCTATTAACCAAAGAAAGAAAAAATTTCAAAGTATGAGGTACAGCTTCATTTTCCTCTTCTAATGGCATTTCAAATCCATTTCTCTTCCTGTTTTGATACTAAGTAGTCATGGATAAGGTGAACAAACATTCTTGGAACTGTCAAACAGAACCAAGAACTCTTTTTCCCTCCCTGTGATGTTTATTTTATAACCCCTAAGTTTCAGAATTGAACTTCCTATTGTTCCCTCTTTTTGATTTCATTAGTCTTTTCTTTTTTCTTTTTTTTTTTTTTGGTAACATATTCCAGTTTCAACAGAAGATGGAAAAAAAATAAAAAAAATAAAAAAAAACACTACAGAATAACCTGAATCTAAGTAGATAAAATGCTTGAATGAAAGGTGAAAGATGTGACTTTGAACTTTCTCAGTCTACCTGAGGAAGGTCTAGCGACCAAATTTCAGTTTTTGTATTAGAAATGCTATGCTTACCATATTATGAAGAGATGCACAAGTTCCCTTCTGGTTCCTTTAAAAAATATGCCTAACTGCATTTTGCAAGCTGTGCATTGTTCTCAGTGTTTGTTAGGAATACTCTGAGGATGCTTTACAAGTTAAAGAGAGAGTTAAAGGAAAAAATCCTATTTCTGAAACTTGATCAGGTGTTGAACCAGCTGCTGAGCTTCTCATACTAGGGCATTGTGAGACGGGCTGCGGAGAACTAATTCTCATAATAGTAATGTTTAACATCAAAGAAAGAGGCCCCTGGTGAACTTAGGTAACTATATTGTCTTAACTGCAGCTGAGTAGTTGGTTTGGGAATCATCATTATACTTAAATACACCAAGTTTTTCCAAAATTTCCTCAGGTCTGTATTAGATCAACTGCAATTTTTTTTTTTTTTGGATCTGCTCTTGTTTTGATTTTTTTTTTTTTTTTTCAGTGTCAGTGCTCCAAAATCACTTTCAGACCATTCATAGAAACCTGTCATTTTGAAGTGTTTTTCTTCTTTTGTCCTCCACACTTTGACAAGTGACAGTGGTTCAGTAATCTAAGAAAGCTTTATAGGAAGGATTATGAGATTCTGTCACAGAAATTTGCATGTTCCTGATGAATATTCATGATATCTCCTCCCAAATGCCAGAAACTCATGATGAGAAAAGAAAAAAACTTTACAACTGAATAGAGAAGAAAGAGGAGAGAGGGAAGAGGAGAGAGGGAAGAGGGAAGAGGGAAGAGGGAAGAGGGAAGAGGGAAGAGGGAAGAGGGAAGAGGGAAGAGGGAAGAGGGAAGAGAAGCCCCCTGCCAGAACAACTTTTTGTAATGAAAAAAGGATCACCAGTCACCAGACTGACTTTGCCTGTTATCTTCTGTCAAGGGGGCATGTGAGGAGAGCTTGACTTCCTCTCCATGTGCCCAGGGTTCTGGGATTCCCTATTGTCCTCAGGCTGAGACCTGTAGCTGCTCTATGCAAAACTGTTCTAGTTGGGATGTGGTTTTCCCGGTTGGATTGACGACTGTCTGCTGGGAAGTGACTGAGATGTCAAAGCTGTTATGTAAAGGATGACAAAGAACTGTCATATAACCACTGTCATTGATTTATGTATATATCTTTTTCCAGTTTATACAATATTTCAAATGTGAAATATTATATATGTGCACTTCATAAGTAGGAAAAATGTTATTTTTCTCATTCACATTTTTTTCCAGAGTATCCTTCCTTTACTCTTTTCTTACACCTTCAAGCTTTGCAATAGTCATTTAAAAGCTGAGTAACTAGCACTGAAAATTATGGACAAAATTCATTCCAACTGTTACATCCATGTTAGGGGACTTACATCTGAGGCAGATTTGGCCCTCCTTTTTAAAGTTTTAAATTGGGAGTTTCAAAACAGAGGTTTCATTGCAGCCCCCACTATTTAGCAAGCTTTGGAAATAAACCTGCAAGTCTTTTAAAAATCCATTCTGCCTAAACAACACCTTGCAGGTGGCAATTGTTTCTGAGACTAAAAACAACAGTGTGAATAAAGAAACTTTGCAATGAGATATATCAGTCCCAGTTTCTTAATCTGTTTCAGACCTAAAGAATGATTTTAAATGGTGCCTCCCTGAAACAGAAACTAATTTCTACAATAATTATCACTCATTTCTGTAATACTTTTCAAAATAAATAAATAAGGAAATATCTGTCAGAGCCACGATGAGCTGCAAAGTAATTTTTCCATTTGCTTCCTCCCCAAGCAGGATTCTGGTGCTTTTCCAATAAATGTTAAATTGAATGGTCTATAAATCTCTGCAAATGGTTTGCTTTCATTTCAGTACAAGACAGATTTTTTCGGTACTAAACTAGTTATTATAGATAGGCGTGCTTTGAATTGACCACTTAACACTCAAATCACTCACCTTTTGCTTCTGATTCAGATACCACTGACACAATGGTGCCCTAAGCACTTTACTGCCCATCTTGTTCCCATGTAAGTGAGGCCTGGCTAAAAGACTTGTTGCAAAGATGCTCCATGGCTCATAGATAGCTTCTACACAAATAGCAAACCTATCCTTTCCAGTAAGACTTATTCTCTTGCCATCATTCAGCTTGACTGAGCAGAGCACTGAGACTGAAAAAACCAGGCAGAACCAGTAGGGGAATCCATGCCAATCATTCAGCAGGTAAGCAAATTTGGTGACTTAATACTATGCATGTGTCTCTGCTAGATGGAAGACTCAAAGGCTACCAAAGGAACTTGGGAATTCAAGCTGTTTTATCTAGCAGCTACATTTCTTACTACATGACAACTGAAGATCTGCCCTAGGTATATAGATTAGCTCTTTGCACTGATCTTTGCACTATGAGACTATGCACTATGAGAGCTCTGTTGTTAATTGAATTTTTCCTTGTATTGATCATGGAGCATGGTCTCCTATTTTCTGTTAGTGGCAGCCAACAACTGGGCCAGCAGCGTGATAAAACATGAGTCAGGAATAGGAAAGTCATAGACTGAGATTCATCAGGAGCTGTGTGAGTTGTTCTGTGCAGATCATCACCACATACATAAAATGCTGATTCCATCCAAACGTATCAAGCCTGACTTTAAGCTGATTTAGCTCCTTCTTTTCTACTCCTTGTTGAGTCGTCACAAGGCTTTCTCATCCAGGATTAGAACTAATCCTTCTGTGACATCATCCTTTACAGTGAGTAATGTATAAAGTGAGGGGTGGACACCAGTCACAATAGCTTTCACAGATATGGGAGTCATAGCATACATAAAATATTCTTTCATATCTGTGTCATAAAATACCAGTTTTGTGTTTTCTTTTTCTAATTTCTACACAATAGCTCAATGCAATTTCTTCCACTTTGGCATTTTTAGAAAGCAATATGTAGCATGGCTCAACAATTGTGAAAGTCATGATATTTTATATTTCCTACAAATACTTGTGTTTCTTCTATAACCCCGAAAACTCCCCCCCCCCCAACAAAAAAAAAAAAAAAAAAAAAAATCTTTTCATATAGTAAAGTGAGGTTTACCTACCTTAATTTTGGAATCTAAAATTCCATTACTTGAAGGTAGAGGACCTCTTTCATGATACCTGTTTTCTTTCCTTCTTCATTTTTCTATTGATTATTTTCTCATTTAGCATTCCTACTTTTCCTATAATTCATTCCTTTCTTTTTTTTTTTTTTTTTTTTTTTTTCCCATTAGTTCTGTTGTTTCAAGATCTCTCAGTCCCTTGTTCCTGTTACAACACACAGTTCTTTCTTTCTTTTTGGTCACCTTCTTCCTCTACTTTCTCCCTCCTCTACTCCTCCTTGTCCCCCTACTATCCCTCTCTGTTCTTTTCCATCTCCTACTTTTTCTGGCCTTTACTTTCTCCTTCTCTGAAAAACTGTCCTTCTTGTTTCTTCCTTCCTCCACCCCTGACTGTTCTACTATATATTATTTTTCCTCTCTGATGTCTTTTCACCCTCACAACTCTCATTCTTCCAGCCTGCCCCTTCTAAGTCACCAGGTCTCTTACCATTTCTAAGTCTTCTTTCTCTTCCTCTTGGCTTTGCTTATTTGTTTTTGTTTGTTTGTTTTGTTTGTTTTGTTTGTTTGTTTGTTTGTATTTGGTTTGGTTTAGGTTGGGTTGGGTTTTTATAATGGCTCCTTTTCATTTCCTTTCATTTCACCATTCTATAAATTATTGGCCACTTTTATTGTATTTACACAGTCTGCGTGAGTCCAAAGAAGCAAAATACAAGTCCTTTAACATGAAACCTTTCAAAGTCCTTGAACTTTATGAATGTTTATCTTGATAGGTGTCACAGCTCTTCACTGGCTTCACTGGGTTATCACTAAAATAAAATTTTGAGTTTAAGTGGTAGAGAGAAACTTCCTTTCTTCTGATCTCAAGTCAATATAAGACCTATCTATTTAATCTTCTACTTTTGTGTCCAAGTTTTCTTTAGAAGCAAAATTTATTGCATTTCAAATGGTCTTTTTTTTGTCTTGGCAACAGACTAAGACTGCAGCCATTCAGCAGAACACATGAACACAGAAGCACTTTCCAGCTCGTGAAGACAGCTGAGCTGGGGGAAAGGAGGTTGCACTTGTGGACCCCAGGTAGGTTGTCTTGATTTTCTTTGAATGAATTGTGTTGTTAACTCTGCTTGTTTCTCACTGTACTAAATATGTACTACACAGTGTACAGGACACAGAAGACATCACAGTTCTTGCTTGAAAATATTCAAGTGGTAAAAAAAAAACAACAAATAGGTTATCTGAAGAATGGGAAAGGGACAAGAGAAAGGTACCATAAGTGTACCAATTGTGCATTTTCCCCTTTTGAATGAGCCAAATGAGTTAAGAAGCAACACTTTCAATTCTAGAAAGCCTGGAAGATTGCTAAAACTGAAAAAAAAAAAAAAAAAAAAAAAAAAGAAAAAAAAAAAAAAAACAGAATTTGCTTCACATTCAGACTGCTGTAGAAAACAATGAAGTAACAGAGGGTTTTCAGCAAGTAGGGCCACCCTCCTCCTCCAACTGAAAGCTCTAACTGCTCTATCCATTTTATAGACAGTCTTCACTCACTGGAGAAAATATTCTTGGTCTTCTATGGAACAGCCATCCTTAATGTGCGCAGCAAAGCATGCACAGTAGTCTTTTAGAGCTAATAGCTGTCATTGGTTTCAACATTGCCAGGCAGCAAAGGCAACTGTACTTTGTTCTCTTAATTTCTATTCTTATGTTAACCGTTAGGCTATTAAAATATACAGGATGAAACTGAATTTTCTGAATTACAGTTTGGAAATAGAATATACTTTTGAAACTCTTTTCCTAAGCCAGTTTCTAGATATCACCCAGAAGCAATAAGACATATATTTTTAAATATACTTATGTTCCTAACTCCTATTTATTTTGGTATGAACTTCACATGAATTGGAAAGGGCATAATCTACCCAATTCTTAACAATCCCAGCTCCACTAGAGTCAAAGAGTAAATGAATGTAGACAAGAAATACCACTACAGTACTGGAGAAGGCAGGGCATGCTCAAGAGATGAGGCTAAGGTTTGAGATGTAAAAATCTTCAGTCACTAGGACAAGATCAATTCAACTTATTCAAGGTAAAACCAATGAAAGAGGAATTGCTATGTTAAGAAAAGAAAAAAAAAGAACAAAGAGGGATCTCAGATTAGAAAAGAGCAATATGTAAGTGGCATGGCAGAACTTACTTCTTCCATACCCCATAACAAGCCAAGGTGGTAAAATAAGGAGCTAGGCAGAAAGAGATATTGAAGCTATGGATTCTGCACTAGCAGTTAATCTGAAGACTGTTTTCTAAGTCCTATGGTAGAGGTTGCAAACACAAGGGATGTACAATGCTCAGGGCTGATGAGGTTCCAGGCCGGAGATTACAGCAGCCTGAGGAGTGATTTGTAAAATAGATAGGACAATATCCAGACTATATGCTTATTGTCTAAATGACACTAGAGAAGTCTCGACTGAAAGATCTCAACATCCCCTCAACACCATATCGCCACTTTGAAGTCCAAAAGCTCTCCAACCATTTCAGACAAATGGTAGTTCTGAATATGCAGACAGGTCTGGAAACAAAAAACAGTTCCCAAACACAATTAGCAAACCCAAAGGAAAGCAGCCAGGAGAGGTGAGAACCACGCAGCTGCTAATATTGTATTATTCCCAAGTATCTTTGCTGGATGCACATGCTGCACTGTTCAGTCACAGTCTGGACTCTTCTTCAGGCAGATGGAGTCACCTCTTTGGAGAAGAGAGGAAGAACATTCCTTTTGCCACTACCTCTCCACTTGAAAATCTTGTTTATTTCTCAGCCTTGCCTAAAGCAGCCCAGGAGTGCTGTGGCCTGCTTTACCCCAAGGACACATTGATGGCTCATGATCAGCTTAGTGTCCAAGAAGACTACCAAGTCTTTCTCTGCCAAGCTGCTTTCATGTTAGTCAGCCCCCCGACTGTATTAGTATATGGGATTATTCCCTCCTAGGTGCAGGAGTTGACATTTCCCTTTTCTTGAACTTCATTAGGATCCTCTTGGCCCATTTGTTCAGCCTGATGAGGTCTCTCTGGGTGGCGGAACACATACTTAGTCCAACAACCTCTCCTCCCAATTATGTATTATATGCAAATTTATTGAGGTTGCACTCTGCCCCATCATCCTGACATTTAGGGAAGAGACTAAAAAGTATTGGCCACTGTATTGTAGCACCTCTCCTACAAAGAAAGGCTGAGAGAGCTGAGGTTGCTCAGCATAAAGAAGAGAAGGCTGCAGGGTGACCTCATTGCAGCCTTTCAGTACTTAACGGGGACCTACAAAAAAGATGGAGAGCTACTCCTTTCTCAATCAGATAATAACAGGACAAGGGGGAATGGCTTTAAACTAAAAGAAGGGAGATTTAGACTAGAGGTTAGGAGGAAATTCTTCATTCAGAGGGTGGTGAGGCACTGGAACAGGTTGCCCAGAGAGGTTGTGGATGTCCCATCCCTGGAGGTGTTCAAGACCGGGTTAGACTCAAGACTCAGGTTAGCCCTGAGCAAGCTGATCTAGTGGGTGGTATCCCTGCTAATGGCAGGGGGGTTGAAACTGGATTATCTTTAAGGTCTCTTCCAACCCAAGTCATTCCATGATTCAATGATTGACCAATAGTTGACCTGATATACATTTCATCTCCTGGCCTCTCTTAGGAACATTTTGTTGATCTATATGACTTATATCAAATCTAATGAAAATCGTGTAGATTAAACTGTCTAATACTCTGATGCTTCAGCCACTGCTCTTTGATTTTCAAAGCAGCATGTAGACACTGGGCTGGAAACTTTTTGTTGATTTTAATGGGAGTCATATGTCTTAATTCAGACATAATTTCAGAGACTTTATGAATATTATTTTCTTAAACTACCTTACCTGCTCAAGTCTGAAAACAAGAGTTGTCAGGGGAAATCCATCTACTAGAAAATAATTTTACCTAATGGTATCGATTTTATTATTGAAATACTACTGTATTTGACTGACTTTTATCCACATAACAGTACTTAGCAAATTCCTTACAAAATAAGCTCTGATCTATGGCTAGGATTCCCAGTATGGGGATAATGTGGTAATTAAGTAATAGCAATACTGAAACAAATTCACTTGGAGATACATTACTTTAAATCACTTTAGAGTCTAGTGCTAATCTTCAGTATGTCTTTCCTGAAGAGTTATTTGGACTTTCACTCAATTAACTCAGCATCTCCCAAAGTGAGTAAGCCTCCAGATGGTCTCTTCTTTGAGGTGGCTAAGATATTTTTACTAGGAGGGGGATGCAATTTCTTTCAGACTGCATCTGTGAGACATTTAGGAAGTTATATTGGTGTTCACAAAATAACATTGCCTGTCCTGAAAAATCATCCTGCTCTTTTATGAAAGTTTGTTTTAATTGGCTACCTACCTAGTGTAGCTGTCTTCTCAGCCGACATTTTTGCCTGAGTTGGACTGAGATGTCAAAAATGGAAAAAGAAAATGAATTATTTAAGCCTTCATGTAGAAAACCACCCAATTCTCTTGACATTACACTGATTTTACTTTAGCACATTCAGTTTACCTTTTATATTAGTGCATTATGAAGTCACTCCCTATTGACAGTACTATGAGATGTCAACCAGACCTTAGAAGCTTTATTCAGATTTAAAGATGAATCTTCATTCTGATATTTGAATTTAGCACCACAAACCTCTTGGACCCTGATGTATTTGAATTTATGGCAAAGTTGATTTTTCATCACCAAGTTTGGATCTTAATCAGAACCCTCAATAGCTACTGAAATTGCAAACTAAGTAACCACTTGAAAAGTGTTGCTCATACTTTTTGACAGCTCTTCTGAACCAAGCTGACAACATTTTTTAAATTATTTTTTACTGAAGACAGTCTGAAATATGGTCTTTAGACCCTCCTTTATTTTATTTTATTTTATTTTATTTTATTTTATTTTATTTTATTTTATTTTATTTTATTAAAAACACACACACAAACAAAAAACAAAAACAAACAAACAAACAAAAAAAAAAAAAAAACAAACAAAAACATGAAATCAACTCCAACAGCTTTTGTAATGTTGTAGAATATTCTATAACACTATTTCTTAGAAAAGTATTAAATTTCCACTGGTATTTGTGAACATCAGATAAGACAGATAAGAAAAGTTTGTATTTAAATCTCAAGTAATTCTTTCTGGGGTTCCACCAAAAATTAAAAATCAGCTTTGTTACATTAACTCAGATGACAAAATTAGTGTTTGCATAATTTAAAATCAGTTTGGGTTAATATGTTTTTAAAATAGAAGACTTTTTTAGTTGTAGTTAACAACACACAAGTAGAAATCAGAAATACCTTAACAAATTTCCAAATAAATAACTTTTGTTTAAAAAGTGTCCAAATTTACCAGTCTATCCACCTTCCATTTCAGCACAAAATCACTTCAGTATTTCTTTGGCACTGCTGGAAATAATTAAAAAATTTACCTTAAATACTCTGGTTCATAATTTAGAAGGTTTGACAACTTTCATTATAGTCCCAGTGATTTGTACTAAAACATTAAATTTGTACCAAATACTCTTTCTACATTCTTATTTCTGCATTGTTCCCTTTTCCTTTTTTTCTCCCTTATTAACTTCTATGCTCTTACTCATAATCAGGCTTCCTGCCACTGTTCACAGATACATTAAGAGTTCTGTAAATGTTCCCATGGCTGCTTTCTACATATATCAAATGGTCTGTTAGGACAAACTGTTTGGTTTGAAGGCAGCAGCTCCATGGTCAAGGTGAAGAGTAGCACATTGATTTCTTTCACCATTCTAATTTTCATAGAATCATAGAATCTTAGAATGGCTTGGATTAGAATGGCTTAAGGATCATCTAATTCCAAGCCCCCTGCCATGGGCAGGGACACCTCCCACTAGATCAGGTTGCTCAAAGCCCCATCCAACCTGGCCTTGAACACTTCCAGGGATGGAACATCCACAGCTTCTCTGGGCAACTTGTTCCAGTGCCTCACCACTCTCTGAGTAAAGAATTTCTTAGGAAAATTTTAATGATCCAATGATTGTTAACAGGAGCATCACAGAGACTATGCTAAAAGTTTGGTAATCCACTCTGCCTGTGAGTAACCCTATACGGTGCTGTAAGGTGGAGGTTCACAGAGATTGGATCATTTGATACACCAGCTGATATATCCCAAGGCAATGAGAGGAAACTCCAGAGGTTACCCTCTGTGAAGACTCCATATTAAAGAATTCGTGCCTAGTATGCCACTGGAAACACTGTGGTAGGACAAGCCAAAGGAAGATTTCTTAGTCATACCATGTGAAGAGAATTACTTTGCACAACTGCCCCATCTTGCGAATGGGAAAGGAGGCCTCTTTGATTTAATCTGATTTATTCTGTCCTTTTCAGATCTCATGAAAAATAAAATAGTGAGCCTGTTGGTTTGTGTTGTCATTGCTCAACCACGCCTAGAAGGTGGGAAAACACACCCATTAGGGGAGATGTGAAGAAACGACTGAAAATAACTCTAAAACAGTTTTTACCACTACTGCAAAGAAATACTTAATAAAAGCAAGGATACTCTTATTTTTCACTTTGTGTAAGTACCAAGCAAAATTCATGTCCATTACCTTTTAAAAGGTACTTTAAATAAATAAATAAATAAAATGTCTCAATTTTTTCAGAGTAAATCCATCTCCATAAATGTCCAGCCAAACTGGAACCCAAGGTTCACCTGGAAATTCCAAGGCTCTCAGAATTACACTGTAACAAAAGGATTTTTTATAAAAGCAAAAGACATCAGGGATCCATGTTTCTAAAGAAGCAATTAATTCCAGTCAGATGTCTTACTTTAAAACCTAACAAATAAACTAAAACATATGGTCATTCAAGGTCATTAGGTAGGAAAATCGTATTACATTTTCTTGGAAGTACTTCAGAAACTGCTAATAGTAGATGTGAGGCTCCTTCCTTGACTGTTTCCAACAAGCACTGAATGGAGCCATGTGGTAACAAAGGAGGGGAAATTTTTGTGATTTTCTTGTTCAAGAGGTTGTTCAATATTGACCCCATCCCCAGCTGTAATCTGGATGAGTCTCAGGGCTGCCCAACCCATGCTGACTGGCCAGTGTTCCCCACCATGCTCCCCATAAAAACCATCCCAGGACATATAGGCAAATCTGCTGTCTCCTTCCTCTGTCCACCAAAGGATCAAGCCAGACAGCAACCTGCAGCCAGAAAAAAATCCCCACGTATCTACTCATGGCAGCTTCTGGCAACCTCTGGGTGGGAAACAGAGCACCAAGGGCTCGGAGCGGGGCTGATGTTACTGCCTGCAGATTTTATAGAAATGGCTATGGAAAATGAAGTTCCAAACCTAACTTTATATAATTAAAAGTCACTCTCTCTCCCTTTCTAATTTACTTTACAAATCTCCTGGAACATGACACAGCCCAAGTACTAGCTGTGTATCACTATCAAGCTGAAAGCTTGAGTAAACATGAAAATATCGCAGATAACTTACTTCTGACTAATGAAAGCTAAAAGTGAATTGAGATGTAACAAAGGCTAAGTGTCCTGTGATAAGAAAAGCTTGATCTGGGAAAGGCCTTTGGTTTCAATTTTTTATTTTCCTTTCTCTACAGCACTGGCAATAACAAGGGCAAAAAAGGCCTTTTTTCTAATTTGTACTGTGTTTTTGGAAAATGTCTTATGTCTTCATTGATTCAGGCGCTCACAGGGTGTGGATGGCACTGCTACCCTCAGTGTTAGCCAACACTCCCCCACTATTTCAATGGTTTCTGTCATTCTACATCCTGCATTGCTAGCTAAGGTAACCCCTCATCCCAACCCATATTACCACCAGGTGATATAAAACAAATTAAAAGGAAATTAAATTGGAAGAGAACTGGCTGTATTTCTAAATACAGTGAGATCGTTAATGCCAACCATGCTAAATCAACATCTAAATCAGCTGCATATTTAGCAGCCAAATTCTTCTCCAATTTACACTCATGTAGATCCAGATAAATTACATGAAAGTGAAGGCACTAATTGTGGAATTGTGTCACTGTAAATCAAGAAAAGAATATACCCCTTTGTTTAAATTCCTCACATTTTCAAGAGTGCAAATGAATTGGGAAGAGGTTTTTTTTAGACTTATGAACTCAATGGAAAAATAACACTGAAAGACAAAGGTTTCTTAGGGCTTCTATGTAGCCACCAAAACCACAAACAGGGTACTACATGATTATAGCTCTGAAAGTAGCACTCCTGGGAGAAGAAGTCAAGCTCCAACACAGCAAAAGGGAAAATCAGAATCATCTAGTCACCATTCTGCATAATAGATTTTCTTTGTATTTATTTCCACTTGGAAACAAGTTGTGCTTTTGAGTTTATAACATGTAAATACATCATGAACTCATTTGTGTGAGGGCCAGGGTTTTCTCTGGTTTTGTATTGCAACACACATGATGAACTGAGAGCTACCGAATGAAAGCAAATCATCGCAATCACAAAGTATCACTTTTTCTCCTTATAAAACACAGCACCAGTTTTCACCATTTGTTTTTGTTTGTTTGATTGTTTTTCATGATATTTTTAGTGAGACAGAAGACTAAATAACTGAATGCCAAGCCTGATATAATGATTGTAAGGGTGGAAGGATGGGAGAGAAGCGGGGGAATGGAAATCACTGCTGCTGGAAGAGAGAAACGTGTTTCACTGCAGCAGGATACAGGAGGGAGAACTGGAGAACTTGTCTTGGTTTTCCAGGCCTGAAGTAGCTGAGGTAGTATCATAAGTGGAACTAAGAACAACCTTGAGCTATGGGATACAACCACAACGGTTTGGTATTCACAGCCTAGCTTCATCTCCAATTTTCATTCTCCACCATAGCGCTGCTTTGTGGACCAGCCACAACAGACATCGTGGCCTTTCCCTGAAGCAGTGCCAGGCACAATATTTGTGATGATGTACATGAAAAGTAGAAAACAAACCACTCCTATTCCAGAGAATCCAGCTAAGGGAGTAAACTTCCAGAGGAGAAGGGGAAATTTCCCTAAAGACACCTTCCAAAATACCCTGTCTAAGAAATAACAATGTAGTCACAACACAAACCCCTACCCAGTCCCAAAGAATGGCAAAGTGACCCTGTCAAGTCCGCTTCTGGGGACAGAAGATGTGCAGATTTGAAGCAGTACACAGACTATGGACAGACTGCCAAACTGATGTCTTTTTCTTTAATAAATAGTTTAAATTCAGCTCAGAAAAAGACACACTATGTATTTCTTGAGCCCTCTTAACAGTTTTCCTTTTTATTCATTCAGGGACTGGCAGGGATGTTAACCAATTCCCTTAACATTGCCAGCAGTCTCAGGGGTCCAGCATCACTAGCAAATACCATAGCTTCCAAAGTATCTGTGATATTTGAAACAGAGCTTTGGTTATGGACATTTATTTTTAGAGCACTCCCAAAACACTGACCACAAACCCTGTTCTGGTACTGACAGGAATCCCTTTACTGGATTATTAAAACCTCTGGCAAAGGAGCAGCAGCTCTTAATACAGCAGCTTTGTACTACAGTATGAGACAAGCAGGGAATAATAATGTATCTAACTAAATTATATGCAAATATCAGGCAAAATATTGTTACCCAAATGGAATTTGGACGGAGCCCTTGTGTTAACACCCCAGCTTTTGGTCAGAGTGCCAAGGTACTTCTGAAGGTTGAGAGTGGCCAAGAACTCAGTTTTACAGCTCATCCAAAAGCCCATAATGTTTGCATTAACTAATGGATTATATAATAATTACCTTTTTAAAGGTCTCTTGCAGCTCTGCATATAATGAGAGTTTTTATTGTTAAAGTTGCCTGTCTTCAAATGGCCTGTCATTCACTGTTGTTTTTGGTTTTATTTTCCCAGTTCTGGGCAGGTTTAGTCCGTTTAAATTCTTGCAGGCACTGTTTATTTTATTTTATTTTATTTTATTTGTTAGGCAAGTACAGGTGAAAAAAAAAAAAAAAAGATGTGTGCAGCAGAATTTATTATATTCTATTGAGCACCATGGGGAGAATAATTATAAAGCTTCAATACAAGACTGACACCATCTGGCTACTACAGAGTTTGCAGGTTTCTGTGAAATACTGCTTCCACCACTGGAAAAATAGAGCATTTCAGCCCCCGGTTCCAGGAGGGGGATCCTCAGTGAGCAGCTGGCTCCTCCAGGGTGCACCCTGCAGCAGCTGCAGAACCGAAGGCTCCTTGGCACCTGCACCCTCCTCTCACCGCTGCTCTCAGGACAGGTGCTGTTATTTTATTACAACAGCACTTTGATGTTCCCAACTAAAAATTGTCATAAGCCATTTCTAGTAAATACCAATTTGGATTTTTATGTTATCATGGTGAACCGCTACCGTTATCTTTGCAGGAATGTCCAAACAGATAACGGTAGTGTCAAGAATGCTCTTGAGGGAACCTTAATGTTTCTTCAAGTAAATCAATAAAGGCTTAAGCTAATGCACTTGAACAATGTACTGAAGTCAATGAAATTGCTTGCTTTCTTAAACTGAAGTGACTGGATAAGCACCTCTGAACGACGGTCTGAAATAGAAATTTAACCAAATATATTCTATTATTTACCTGAAGCATTTACTGAGCTTGGATTCACAACCTAAGAACTTCATTCCCTCAGTCAGAATAGAAATAAGATAATCAAAATTACACTGCAGTTGAATGCTGTATGACAGTAAATAATTTCTCACTTCTCTAACTGCTTTCTCCCAGATGCTTACAACTTAATTATTTGCATTTATTGGGAGCAGGATTGTTCCTTTTTGCACTTTCCCAGAAAAGAGTAAAGCTCAATGCTTTCTCAGCCAAAGTGAGTCAGAATGAGTCAGACCACAAGGACAGAAGAGGGGCACAAAATTTCTCTCTGAGGAGGGTTTGAGGAGGATGAGTTACATGCTGTACACTCCCTTTGCTAACACATCGTAACTATGCTGCTCTCCCCTGCCTGGATCAGCATAGAAATTGAATTTAGTCCTTGCAGCCTGACAAGGTGGGTATTTGCATTCTGGGGGAAGGAATGGAATTATGTAATAAACAATGCATATGACCTGAAGAAGCCACCATTACAATTACACAGAGAGGCACTTGAAAGATATTACAAGCAGATGGAGAAACAGGATTTTCAAAAGTACAAGGTTTCCTTAATAAGAACTCCATCTGGGATTGAAAGTTTGCAGCTTTTTCTAGTTTCCATAGAAAACTATTTGCGTATCTTAACATAATTCAGATTATTACTGTACTTCCACAGAATTTACTCAAGGAGTCATCAAGCTCTTCCCAAAAAAAGAAATTTTCATTCCTCATATTGTGTATGAAGTTCAAATTTATGTGCTTCACCTTAAAGAGATTCATTTTTTCCTTCCTTGCAATCCTGAAAACTGAATACAATTGTAAAGTAACAAAGAATTACAAGATTGCTAATATACTTCCCTTCCTAATAAGTGGACTTGTGGGAGTCTGATTCCCAAACACTTCTTGGAAAACTGCCATCACCAGGACTACAAACTAGAGCTATGTGAAGATCTGTTTGTATGGTTTGGTTGCCAAAAAATGATCAAATAATTAAATAAATAAATAAATAAATCCCTTTGACCCAAAATGAACTTTTCTCATTTCCTTGGAAAAACATACAAATCAGTGTAAAAAATGTGAGGATCAAAAAGTGATGAAATATCTTTCCTTAGAATGTATGGCTTTTTTAACATATTTAACCTACTTCAAATGTTTGCATTTGTTAGCATGGAATATTTTTTGTTAAAATAAGACAGCTAATTTTAATCAGGTTAACAGATTAAAAAGAAAAGCTTCACCCAGTGTTTGTTATTCTGTGTCCTGTCCTTAAGAAACTTAGTGCTTCTGCCCATATCCCTATTAACATTGTAGCAGTTCTGGGAGATGGAGTCAAATGCTGCTGCAGGGAGGTGTTTTTGAGGAACACAGAGCACTCCCAGCACCTTGCTGGAGGGGGCTGGACCCCTCTGTGTGAGGGAAGCACCTCTTTTCTGTATGGTATTTCCTTGTTACGTTTATGTGAAGTTTTCTATCTTGTATCATAATGGGCTAGTGATAATTTATTAAAAATTCACAGAAGCATTTCCATGAATTCACACTCTGTTCTTATCACAGATGGACCCAAACTGCAAAATCTGGATCCTGAATTAAATGTTCTTTTGCTTTGGTATGTCAGATGCAAGGTCTTGCCTTCACTAAGTCAAGGGGAAAAAAAAAAAAAGGAAAGAAAAAAAAAGTGTTCTTTTTATTATTAGTTAACAAAGTAAAATCCTAGCAAAGGCAAAGAAACTCACAGTTATCATTTGGTTCTGCCCTGGTCTTCAGCTCAGTGTTTAACTTATCTGAAACCTATGAATAGCCTTGTCTTCAATAGAGTATTATTATGATTTGAGCTATTGACAGATTTTTTTCTTTAGTGAGAAAAATACCCGAGTACCCAGCGAAGCCTAGCTCTACCCTCCAGAACAAATACTAGTATTAAAGTACTGAATATCAATTCACTTACCATTTGGTTGAGCTGCCAGCACACTGCCCACTGTCAGAGGCAGGATCTCAGGATGACAGATATCAATCGGACATCCTGCACCCTGGCGGAGAACGAAGGGCTTCTGCAGAAGATGCTGGTATTTCACTCTGGCATGCAACGATGGGAGAGCACCTCATTTTGCCTATGCTGGTTTTACCGGTAGTAACAGCATTTTTTCACACTGTTATTTTTGGCTGGTCTGTGTATCATGACACAAAGAAGGGAAAATGAAGACCAGTCAAAATGTAGCGTAAATGAGATGATAATGACAAAAACACTTTAATTTCAACATGTACTTAACAGTTTTTCTGAGCCCAGAAATGCTTGGAACAAGATGAACATGTTTTGCAATACTGCCAGATCCCATAACACTGCCCAGGACCAGAACTGAGGACTGCTCTCTCCAACAATCCCTACAATTACGTCTTTCCGCTCAAGGTTTAACATTTGGTAGTCTTTGAGGAAGAAATGTGTTTTAAAACAGAGTAGGAAATAGAAAAGATGATCATGATGCAATTGTGCAGAAAAAGAACTCCAGTTCAAGGAACAGCACAGAAAATTTCACAGAGAGTAGTCTGGGAGAACTCAAACCAAGGGGGGAAAAAAAAAAAAAAAAAAAGGTTTTTGTTCTGTTATGTCCAGCATCCAGAATTTTAGTAGATTTCTCAATGGAGTGACTACATTTAGCCACTCTATTCCTCTTTTCTCTTTAACTTCAGCCATATTAAAAGATCCTTCTGTCACATTCTGACTCATGTAAAAGGTTAAGTATATATGCTGTGAACAGTTAAAATTCAGTGAATCGCAAATATTGCAACCAAAGCCATAATCTTTGGATTGCAGTGTCAGCTTTGCGATAGTACTTTGTAGCACAAAAGGTATCTATTTCCATTTCATAAGCATTTTTTATTTGTCATGCGTTTTATATGTCTTTTGAAGTCCAGAAAACCTTTCAGCACAGCATGCTGTATCTCCAGACAATTTTTCCTTTAGAATTTTCTTTGGATATTCTTTGGAAGACTGTCATTGTGAAATTTGTACTGTTTTATGATTTATGCTTTTTCCCTTTGCCAAATAGATACATACTAATATACTACAACATATGCTCTCAGCATAGTGTTTAAACCAAACACAAACACATAATCTATTAAATGCCTACAAAGTTTACCATATTTGATCATTTACATTATGTTTAAGTGACTCCTCTCCTCTAAATTCACTTGAAGCCTAAAAAGACAGCATCAGTCCAGAAGAAATCAGAAGGAAGCCAAGACCTACAGGAGATCAACAGGAAATTTCAAATTTAGAGTCTTTGAATCTAAACTGCTGAGAAAGATGGCAGAAAAAAAATAATAAATAAATAAACAAACACATGTAAACTGGTTAATAGCTTTTCTAAGTAAACATTCAAGATATTGGATGCAATTAAGCTTTTTATACATGTAATCTTCACTCTATAATCTTTCTCATACCAACAAATGAAAGATCTAAATCCAAGAGAATGAACAATAGCTATCCCTTTTTTAAGACACAGTTGACTGAATATTGACTATGTGACATTGAGTACTGTCAAGATAGACTTTGTGTGAAAATATCTTATTTTCCTTGGTTTTATTTTTAAGCAGTGATTAAGTATAGAAGCAGCACCACATTTATGCTACCATAATTAATGTAGTGACAGCTTTTCCATTATAAATTTCTGTTTTCAGGGATTTATAACTCATCTCTGGAAGGCTGTTCCAGGCAAAAACTTTTTGAAGTGTAAAGATCAAAGATCAGTTTAAGCTTTGTGTTTAAAAGAAAACTGTACCCTTTTTCTTCAGCACAGCAAGCCAAAAGTTCAAAACAGCAGTCTAAGAAAGGATAAATGAGTCTGGCCTGCTTTATTGTGGCTTCACACTGAAAGAAGTGATAGACTTTATATTTTTAATAGTAAACAGTAATATCAAAAGAGCATTAAACTGCTTCTCAGGCAACATGGAAACTGGCATTCACTATCACAAGTTAAATTATGTCAGTTCTTTGCTAGACAAGATTGTTTCCCAAGAGTTTCAGAAATAAAAATTTTCATTTAAATTTTGGATAAACATTGATTTTAGAAGAGCTATGATTTTGCACCTAGCAGCTTGCACACAGAAAAAAAAAAAAAAAACATCAAGTGAATGTTTGGGTAATAGGGACAAATAAAATGAAGGGTTATTTAAATATTGAAAAAAAATGAAAAATACTGAACTGAGCAGAAGATTCAAAAGATTAAAATGGCCTAAAATATATTACTTAAATCTTGTTAAACAAAACAAAACAGAACAACCTTTCTAAAGCACTCCTCTGTGTCTGCATTTACACTGAGGTCTGCATTTTTGCCAGCTGAAATACAAGGATATCTATAAAAACAAAAACAGATAGGGATGAAATCCAGACAAACTATCAAAAAGGAATCCACATGATTTGGCAACAAAGAAGCACTGCATCTATGCCATTTAATCACCAATATTTTTGTAAGTAGCTTCTTCTGTCATTTTTAAATATGTGCAGTAGTCTTGATTTTGCAGAATATACATAAAATAATAGGTAATAAATTGTTAAACCTGATAATACTGTTTCATTTAGCATCTGTTTTATTCATGTGAGGGAGTATTTTGCAGTCTGTCTCTAATTATGGGAAGGATTTTATTTTATTTTTTTCTGTAATTTATTTGATGCTCTTCACCACTTCTCAACATATGTGTATGAAGCCACACTACTTCTTCCACTTTAGGGGCAGATAAGGAAAGCATCCCTTTAAAGTAGTCTTTAAATCTCATTCAGTTAAATATCAATCTCAACATGCCATTGCAGGTCATCCACAAGGAAGGTCTGGTGGAGAATTTCATCAATGGTTTTGTGGAATGAAACTCAATATGACAGTTTTGTCTCTTCAATTTTTAATCAGAAAACATGGCAGATGAATTGTGCCCAGGGGTTGCACAACCACCTGTGCCAATCCCACCATCATAGCACGGCACTAGGCTGGCTCCAAGCACACAAGAGGAGCTCTGCCCACAATTGGCTTTAGGTGGCAAGGAATGATAGTTAGGAAGCCACGGTGAACTTCAGTTTTCTCTACAGGACATCTGCTCAAGCACCTCTAAGTCATGTTGCCATGCACTTTACAGAGATGCTCCAGTAGACACATATGAAGCTGATACAGTTCTCTCTGGGTTTATCTGTCCTGATACAGGGCTGGTCCTTCAAGGTTTAGCCTGGTTGCTGCAAGAGAGCAGAACCTGCCAGGCAGGCTAGAATTTTATTCCCTTGCTTCTGCAGGGTTATGGATGGTCTCTATTCACACCAGACTAGTTTGCTCCACACAACACACAAGATATGTATCTCCTCCCCCATTGTGAACAAGACCCAAGAAGAAGACCTCTGTGGAGATAAAGTGCAACTGCTGGACATAACTTGCATTGCTTTCAGCAGACAGCCCCAGTGGTGGAGTTCTTCGAAGGCATTTCCTCTGGGCAGTTTCTCAGCTTTGCAGAAGCAGCTCAGGGATCTCACATGCAAGTCTTCGGCTTCTCTGAGCCCAAACTGTTTCTGTAAGTCTCTTGCTTTAGATTGTCTCCCTTTATCTCTTATCAGTTTTTAAATATATTTATGGCTATTGGTAATTTTAATTTCTAACAAACTATATTTTACAAATTAAATTTAAAAATACATGAGATTTTAGTGTTCAGAAAAAACTTATATTAACTCTAGTAGATTCTTAGGGAAAAAAAAAAAAAAAACACCACATGTATTTTATTTTGTCTGATTCCTTATTTCTACTTGAATGACTCATTTATGAAATATATGAAAATTCTGCATCCCAGCTGTACTTTATAAGCATAAGATCTACTCTCCAGCTGCACACAATCCAAACCCTACTACATCACTCCTCTACCAAAGAGACATGCATTTTTGGGAATCAGAAGCAGTGAGTGGAACAAATTTAAACCATTCACTCAAAATGATAACAGTAGTGATTACTGTATATTCAGGATTTATAACTTCTATGATTCCATAGAAAAGGCTAGATCCGTATTCTCACACATTACATTTTATCCGCATATCTTCTTAAAAACATAAATATCTAATTTTAGCACTCTGAAAGCAAAGTTCAAGTGGTCTGAGTTGAATTAAGCTGTGTATCACATGAAGTTTTCTACTCTTTCCTTTTCCCAAAAGCTCCAGCTTTTGTAGCCAGACAACAGGATAATTTTTGCAGCCTGCACCCTGTTGCTCCACCTTTAAACAAGGAGGGAGATAGGAACGCACAGCTGGATGTAATACCACCTTCAAACACAGCAACTAAATCCAAACCTGAGCTCATCTCTGAATTACTTAGACCATAATATTCTGAATCTTCCTCAATTATACTCTTTACAACAGGGGAAAGCAAAGTCTCAACAGTGTCCAAGGCCCTGTATGATAATAATGATGAAATGATTTATATTGCCAATCTTACTACTATTTTCTACATTTCCTGTGTACACAATAGTGACTTCAAATACAAACTCAAATATAAATAGAAGACCCTTTTATCCCAGGACTCAGCACATTCTCACGGAACACCCCTGAAGTTGATAGAAGAACATCCACCAATAATAGCGTTTGGTCTTTCTATTGTCTCTGTCACCTAAAATACATACGTCTCTTTAGGGTAGGGCATGTGAGTGATCTTCAGAAGAAAGTGGTCATGAAAAGATGCTGATTGGCTGTGGAAAGTTCTCCATAGTCATGTACCTTCCCACAACTGCATTAGACCTGTTGTTACTGCCTGCCTGCCTTCTACTGCTCGGCCTTTGACAGGGGATGTTTTGGGAGTTAGGATTTGAAGGATGTCAAAAGGGAGGCAACATGTCACAGTAGATCTCTGTTGCTTCCCATTTCCCATGGAAACTTTTCTTCGACAAATGCCCATTAAAACTCCCACTGCAACTTACACTGGGATCGGGCATCCTGAGATCAGAGACCTGTCACCAGTCTCCTGAACACCAGAGAGTATTTGTGTAATGCCACGAGGTGCCCCAGGTAGTTAACTCAGCCATGCTGCTGCAGCACGCATACTAACATGGGCAGTCACCATCTGGTAAAGCACTAATTTCCCCATGCATGAATCAGGAACACAGATACTTGCCAGTTCGCTTATGGCTATGTGCTAATACCTTCTTTTTGCTTTCTTATGCGTGTTCTTGAAGGAAGCTGAGATGAGGAGATGAGGATGTATGAAAAGACACCGGGAAGACTGTCACTTCTGTGAGAAGCCTGGGTGCCATGACCTGTTGATATGGGAGCAACAGCCTAGTGAATTTGTGTGTTATATTAACTTTATTTCAGGAAACTTGTTTACATTTATGCAAATGAAGATGTGTCCCACTGATTAAGGCTGTTTTATTTTCGTTGAATCATCTCACGATGCAACCACTAGAAAGATAAGACCACTGTAGAAAGATAAAAGTTGAAACAAAGTTCCTATAAAAGTTGTCTAGATTAGCTCTGTGATGGGGGCCACAAGGGCCAGCTATATGCAGAGATAACGCCAATTTAACTAAAACTTTTTGAACTGATTTAGTTAAAATCGACATAACCCCTACCTGCTTCTTTAAGAAATAAACGTATTTGGTTGGATGTATATTAATTTTAGGCACAGAGACAGATTGATGAGTTCTTACAAATGGGAGCGAGTCCCAGTTTATATAAATCAATTTACAAGTTGATTGAAAACCTCTCTATTTTCACACTGGGAGTGAGAATGACAAATGTTGTCTTTTTTTTTTTCTTATAGCTGTATTGACTTAAATGATTACAGTCATGTAACCCTGATTACTGTAGAGAAATTAAACAGCTTCTATGTTCACAATGCCAAAAAGAACTAGTATGGTGAGATCTTTACTAAAAGTTTTCCTAGAAATTACTGCACAGCCTTCTTACAAATCAATAAATTGTTTTTCTTATCAAGTGAGAAGATTATTTATCCATCATGTCAGGGATTATCTCACTTCAAAAGGCCAAAACAGGAAGGAAGGGAAGAGGACGGAAATGTCTGGAAAATAAATATGTTTGACTCCTGCTGAGTTTCTGGGGTGTCAACTATTTTTACAGTTATATTTTTTAATGTTTGTCTCATAGACACCACTACGCTACATACCAAAAGGAAAATGTGCTTCCTGTCCCAGCAAGTTTCAGGCTGGTTTTAGATTTTAGATCAGTGGGATGACACAATAAGAAGCCAAAGCAGAAAGGCTAAAATTCTAGAGGAACATGTCACACAGAAATACTTCAATCTCAGCTTCATTATAACAACATCAAAAATCAATCAAACAATCAATCAATCAATCAATCAAAGATTAGAGCCAACAATGTAGGCTGTTGGAGTTTTTAACTCATCTGTAGGATCAGATGAGTTAATAAACCCCAGCAGGGGTCATGTTTTCATGTTTTCTTGTAACTTATTTCAGAGGGACTGAGCACTGAAGGAGCTTGCATTATAAAAGACTACTGCTTAGTTTGGTTCAAGTGTTATTGTGTACATTAATACCAATTAAATGGATATTATAATGACAAGGAAGAAAGTTAAAGAAATGTAAAGCCGAAAGGCCTGTCCTTTAAATTGCCAGCCTGCTTGTGTTTGTCCCCTTACACTGGTGCTGCATGGCATCCTATGGCAGTAGTTTTGCTGCTACATTGCAGAAGCTATTGCAGATTCTGTTGAATTGCTTATTACTTTCAGATGGGAAAAAAAAAAAAAAAAAAAAAAAAAAGAGAGAGAGAGAGAAAGAGAGAGAGATGAATACAAAGATGATGGTGGGTTAAGCTAAAAGATAATACTCAACAGTGACATCCATAGGACATGGAAGGTTCCAGTCTGTTCTTTAAATCCTCATCATCCAGGAGATTTTTCCTTCAGCATAAAGTCATGGGCCTCTCTTAGTTGCTTCTGTGGTATAATGTATTTACAAACTTCTCAGAGGAAGGACCAGAAGAAATTTCTTACTTGTACAGTGTCTCACCCATCTGGCCATAGGGTTAGACCTCTGATTTTTTCTAACCTTTTTTTTCCCTCTTTTTAATGAATTGTGCAGCACTTCCAGCACAATAACTGAGACAAAGATTGAGACGAAGAAATCAGTTTATCCAGTGCTGGATTTTTGCAGCCACATTGAAGAAATCTGCAAAGTCCTTAATGTCATGAAACAGAAATTTGGTTTAAAATGGAAGAAGGAAAAGGAATGCCATTGGTCTACAAAAGGAAGAAAGGGGAGGTGTCATGAGCACCTTAAAACACCTTCTACTGATATGCTCATCTGCCCACTCTCTCTTGATTTTGTCACACTGTACTTATCAGCTTCAAGCTTCAGATATTTTCTCTAGCTCTGCATAAACTTGCAAGCTCCCTCCCCTCATGTTGTCTCCTGAGAGATGAGCCCTGCTAGACCAGACAAAAGCAGTGGGTGCTCGTTCCCTGTGGTGAATGCCTGCTCTCCCATGTTCTCTGGCATCCTGACACTTTTTCAGGAATTGCCCAGGCTGAAAGTGTTCCAGCAAACATTCAGCTCACCAAGAGACACAGGTCAGCAGAAACACAAAATTTTCCTGGGCGACTTGGAAATTCATGCACTTGTCTGTGCTTTGTTTCTCCACCTGTAAAACATGGCTAATAATCCTTTTTTTCTACTTTTTTTTATCTGCTTTTCCTAAGGTTTCAGTCATACTATAAGATGTAAATATTAGGAAACCTCCATACAGAAATAAAAAGTACTCTTAGCTTTAGAACATTGTGGTTTTGCCTGGCCTTGAAAAGAACCCTTCCTATAACTAAGACTCACCCTCTGTACCAAAGGTCTGTGTATTTATTTGTATACAAGTACAGTGTCGACCACAGTGTAGCCACAGTCTTGGCTTAGGATCCTTCAAATCTGCTATAATACCACTGTGAGATGCTGTGTAACACTTTCCTCTATTACCTTTCAAAACATGTATTAACAGAGACATACACAAAACTACACCCCTAGGAACAAAGAGCACTGGTCATGCTCTCAGGTAGAAAGGCTGTATGATGGAGATTCATGAGAGAAGAGCATAGCATTAGCAAAAGCAATCTAAAACAGAAAACAAGAAATTATGTCTCCAGACAGTGCAGTTAAACCACCTTTTCATTGCTCTTGTTCTTTTCTGGTGGATTTTTTGTTGGTTTGTTTGTTTGTTTTGTCTCAAGTTAAAATGGATGTTCAATTCTGACATAGGATCAAAAATCATTTAGACAAATTTATGGAACAATATGTAAAAGAATTTATTGTTAAAGGCAAAGACACTATGTCCAACTACAGAAGCCCCTGGCTGGCTGGGAGAATATTCTGAAATTTGTCACAGGGTAACTATCCTGTTCCTATACTTAGGTTTTTCTATGACATCATACTGAGATGAAAGGATGCTATTGAGGTGAGATGAAGATATTCAAGTGCTTTTACAGAAGAATCAGTGTGTCTGGAGATCAACTGAATAGTCCATGGGATCTTAAACAGTCTAGGGCAAAGAAAGCTAGTACCATCTTTGGATCATCAGTTAAGCATCACTCAGGCATCTGAGCTATGTTATGAAGGGAGGAAAGATGAGGGTCTTCAAAGTTCTCTTAACTGCTGCAATGCTGACCTTGACCTCACTGGGAGGTAACTGGGCACAGAAGGCTGGACCAAATGTGTTTCTGGGGCAGGAGACCAGGAAGAAGGCATCATGCAATGGCTACATCTTCTGCTTTGCACCTTCCCTGCCACCCCAGTACACCAGGTGTTTATCCCCAGTACTCCCATGCTGTTTATTGCCCTAATAATGTGTTGTCCTCACAAACAGAACCATAGATCCATGGGAATGTGCTCGTCTGCATGTGTGCACACAGGTACACACCTGCACATGTTTAGGGATGTCACATCTGTACACCATCAGGAGCCAGTGCATGACTTTGATACCACTTGAGAAACCCAACAGACCCTGTCGCTTCAAGGCAGCAACAAGCTGGGACCCCAGTACAGCATGCTATGTGGGCATTTGTTTGTCATTCTCCCACGATAACTGCATGCTCGTAGCCTCTCTGCATTTATTTATTTATTTATTTTATTGGCATTGCTCATGAAGGCTTTAAATCAACCTAAATGAAACATTTGAATAAAAACGCCCGAGAACTGTCAGTGTGAAATCCCACTCCATTTTCTTTTCTGAGCTTTGCATCCAGCCTTCACAGTACAGATGCTTGCAGTCTGGTGTGTTATAACTTGCTTTTATTTTCAAATAGTGCATTTGTCAACATTTCAGAGCCATCCAACCTCCGTCAGGACACCATGACAGCTGATCACAGGTTTTAAATAGCTGCCTGGTATTTGGGAATACAGCTTTTTAAGTATCCACAATTATCTCCATGATTCATTCAAAGTTGAAAGAAGGAAGACAGCTACTCTCCTCTGATGCACTGTGGTTATGAAGATGATCTATTTTTAAAAATATCTGACTAGTCAAATTGTAAAGAAAGGGAAAACTGCTAGTGTGCTAATGAGTGTCCCTTACTGACATACATCCAGTGAGACACAAAGATGTCCTTCACCACTGTTCACTATAAGCTGAGACTGAATTGCCTACAAAGCCTTCAAAAAACATCAGCAACAAAACAAACCCCAGCAAATCTCTTCTTCTTGTCCATTCTTCAGTACATAACCAAGAAGTAAGTGGAGCTGTGCAGGCCTGCAGCAGCAAGACCTGAGTCTAGCAGAGCCCCCAGGACACATCAGTAGCTTATCAGCTCACTCAGTGCAGAGTTGACCCTAGTGGCTAGGAGAACCCAAGTAGTGTAGTGATGGTTGAGCAGCTCTGGGTTTAAGCTAGAAGCAGAATTAGTTTGGGATCAGAGCAATGCTCACAACAATATACTGTTCCTATGACCGAGACATCATTTGTGTCTAGTGTTGCGTTAGCCTTTGTAGACACATCTTTCACTCAGAGCCAGCTTAGGGCTCTCTTGAGCATGCACCATTGCAAAATATAGCCTTGCTAATATAGCAGGCTAAAACACAAGATCAGAAATGAAATGCTGACTGTTGATGTTTAACTTACTCCTTCATCTACTCACTGTTCACCACCAGATATACTGTACAACTACTTGCTTTAGTACCACAGTATTTTTTTTTTAGTTCTGCAGTATTTTTTCTGCACTTAGACACATTTTTTATAGAGAGGAAAAAATGTAGACACTGAAATCCAACTTCGTAGTAATCTTTGAAAACTGAGGTAACATTCCAGAAGGAAATATAGTGCTTCTTTGCATTGAGCTATCAGCAAATTGTGAAATGTAATTATTTTTGATAATTGACTACTTAAGAAACAATGTACAAAGAAACAGTCGTTGGATGCTACTTGATATAATGAGTACAAATCAAGTTTGTTCTAAAAGTCAGCAGTTCAGGATGATTGATCTGACATTTTGACAGAGGTATAGTAACTAGTATCAAATGTGGTAGTAAGGGGAAGTCTTGTTTATATAACCTTCTTAAACAAACAATCCCCTTTAATCTTTATGTAAATGTTGGCCAATGACAAGTCTCAATGTTTCATAACATTTCAGCTTCAAGTTTGTTATTTAGTAGAGTTTTGAACACTTTGCAGAAAGACCTTTATCGTATTGCTGGCTCAGGCTTTGGTGATCACCAAAAGAAAGGCTTTGGTGACCACCAACCAGGAAGAAAATGGTTTAAATTTTATTTACCCAGTCAGTGGTAGTTTGGAGTCATCATACACATCCCTTCCCTTAATCCCCAGATATCAAAATTCTACCCTCATTTGCACACATTTGTACAACATGTTTGTAGTTTGTAAAAAAAATACCTCTCACCGAACATAAATATCTTTGTAATACCTTTCCTCTGAAAGTGCCTAGAATGCTAAGAAAAGCGTTTCATGCCACTGTGATCATAGATAATAAATGATAGCTGATTATAACTCAAGGCACTGCCAAAATTCTTCATTGAAGTCTCCTATTCTCGCAAATAATATTATCCTGTATAAAGAGAAACACCAGCACACCCTGCACTATTCCCTGATGTAAGGGGACAACATTTATTTAAAATATTTGGCAAGATGTTTTACGTATTATTTTTCTACAAGAGAAGGATCCTAGCTGTTTGACTGACTGACGGATTGACTGATTTGCTTAGTTTTGTGCCTCAAACATGTTGTTCTCTGCTAGCCTGGAGCTGTAAAGAATGACCTGGGTTTCTGTAGTTTTCAAATATGACTTAAAAGAACAAAGAATTAACTTCTAAAGCTCTAGAACACCTCTCCTGTCCCAGTGAAGAGAAACAAACCTGAAGAAGAAAGAATAGGATACTCAATGAGTTCATACTGCATCACGCATTCCCTCAGGTTTCTTAACAAAGCCCATGGAGTAGAAGACGACTAGCACCATGAGTTCGATTTTTTATGAAAACAACTAATTTAAATAGTCTGTCTTAATTTCTGAAATCCCTTCAAATATTTTGAGGACTGACATCCATTTTAAAGAAGTTTTAGATATGCTAGGATGCAGACAGGTCCAAGGAAAATCCTCCTAGTGAAGTGAAAAGGTCTTCGAGTTCATGCAGCTCTACAGAATATCAGGCTTTACTTGCTGAAAATCACTCAGGTTATGCTCACCCATCTGCCTGCCCCGCTTGTAGAGGTGGTCACCAGCAAGTCCATGGCACCAGAATGAAGCTTCTCTTATACTCTGGAAATCAAAGTGGCTGTGCCTGGGCAAGGGATCCCAGAGCCAAGCAGAAGCTGTGGCACCAGCCTCGGTGGTGAGGTCCAAGAAGACTCCAGAGCTGGGGTAGCAGCATGATACCCAGATCCTTCCCTTTTCATGTGACCCAACACTAGGGGATGAGAGCTGGAGTACTACCATTATAAGTCCCAGCCTAGGAGGCAAGCAGTGGTCATTTATAATGGCATATACACTGAACAAAAGAAAAAACATATTTCTGTTCAGACATCTGCAAAGATCGCTATTGTCATTTCTCACTTAAACAAGGAAAAATGACACTAATTCCCCATTATGCTGTTCCTCACATTGGCACAGCTACTGCAAACACCCTTCACGACAGAGCTCCTTCCTGGCTTTCATTTCTTATTTGCCCTGTGCCACCACCAGCAGCAATAGGTCTGTCTGCCTGCATGCTGAGCACCTGCTTTCAGGGACTACTGGTAATATTTTAGCAGCAATCTCCAACACTGAACATGAGGTACAACTTAGCAGTCATGGTGACTATTAATTAAAAATGCTCCATTCTACACTGTGCCATGACTACATCATACAGCGTAAAACCCTTACCATGTTGTACTGAATTTAGCTCATTAAAAGTCATTGGATGAAATACACAAACAGGCATGGAAGCAGGAAACAAAATCAAGGTTTTCTCCTTGTCAAGAATCTACCTAGAAATAGCAGACCACAGAATTAGACTTTTTTGCTTGCTGTGCTCCCATCAGTCTTGCATTTTGCCTGTAGAGTAGATGGCCATCACCACAGGCTTGTCTGTAGATTGCCAAAGAGTACAGTCCCCTGGGAAACATAATCTGAATCTCCTTGGTATGAGCAGAATATTAGACCAGATCTCCCCCTTTTTTTATTAACATCTCTAGCCTTGATACAAAATGTTGTGCAGTATATAACACTTTCTTCATTAGTTGTGGTCTGGAAATGACTGCTTTGCTTTGCAGTGAACTCAGTACCCACAATGTATGTTAGGCAGGTGTAATTTGCTCCCAGATTGACCTGGGTTTAAGACAGATCCAGACAGTGGACCAAACAGTTCCACTACCTGTGACCCCAATGCCTTGAGGCACAAGCCACAGAGCCTTGGCCACCTCTGCATGTGCAAGGAGGGTGGTGGTGCCAAGCACAGCAGTGTCACCTGGAGGCGTTCAGGCATACCCAGAGCAACCTGTCCCAGGTTCTGCAGCCCATGCAGTTTGCCTGGATGAACTGGCATTACTCCTCATTAGCCAGGACTGATACCTTCATTAGCAGAGCTATTCAGCTACATAGCTATACCTATTGGTATGACTGCTTACAGTGTCCTATAGATGTGTTGTTGCCTGGACATTTCCTGTCCCCTCAGCAGGGAGGGCTGAGGAGCACAGCACATAGGTCTGAGCCATGACAGCTTGTGTGCTGGAATAAATTCAGGAACAAGTTCAGACGGTCAAGTTCAGTGCAGTGGCCTTTATGAAGCAATGCTTTGAACTCCCTCCCAGTTTTCTCTCTGCAAAATGAGGACAGAGGCATTTTCTCCTTATTAGGGATGTTATGAGAGAAAACACTAAATGTTGTGAAGCTCACAGACATGGTTAATGGGGCCATGCAGCTACCTTAAATGCATTGCTAGAAATCATATAATGTACCTGTGATTTTTTTTAGGAACTACTACTTTCTGATTGCTATGTCTATATGTTTATAAAGTTATAGAGGAGTTAAACCCCCTTCATTTTCCAATACACTAGATTTTCCCTTTCTACTTTCGTCCCAAGGCGAAATATTTTTGAAGAAGTTTCAGTAAGTTATTCCATTCAGCCCTAACTTCTGTCAAGGTCAAAAAGAGGTGTTTTTTTTTGTTGTTTTTTTTTTGTTTGTTTGTTTGTTTGTTTGTTTTTTGTTTTTTTCCCTCCCTTTTACAAAATTAGAGGTGTAGTTTATCCACGACAACAATAAATCAGGAACATTTGAGAGGAAGAAACAGACTGCCTCCTACAAAACACACAAAGCAAAATAAAAATACATATCCTATCCTTCATAGCTACTTCTACTTTGCACATGTGAAACATATTCTCTAAGTTAAGGGTTTAATTACATATAACCAATTATGTCAGTTACTACAGACTAAATTAAAATGGTGAAAACAAGCTATGAAGTGTTCTCACATAAGTCTAAATACTGGTGTGAAATACTCCTTCAGCAATTTATCTGGTGGATTAGCTGATAACAACTTGATTAAAATGTGGCTGCTCCCAGGTGACAAGTCTGCTCCATTGAGGCTGGGTGACTGCTTGTGCACACAGATGGGGGCCGTCTCCAGAAAACACTCACTTTACCCAACACTGCAGTTACCTGACACTATCCAGGTGAAACCCAAGACAACAGAAGGTATGAGTGTTAAAGACAGAAAACTCTTCTCATGTCAAAGGCTTTGAGTTATTAAGGTTCAAACAATTCAGTAGAAGCAAGTTATGACTTAACCGATACCATGAAGCATACATATTTCACGTGCAGTACCATACAGTGCCCAAAACAGACTCTGTGACATTCAGTGGTGATATACAAGTGAGAAGTAGCACAACATTTATGAACAAATTAAATTACTTACTTAGATCATATTTGGCTCAAGTTTAAAATTGCTATGGTCATCACAAAGTAATAAAATGAACTCCAGCAGCTGTATTTCTGTTTGGGGAACAGAAGGTGCTTAGGTGCTTTTCTCCTTTGTACTTTCTGGTGGGAAGCAAGTCCTTGTCCCTGCCCCAGACCCCTGTGTCTGAGTGGTTCTGTAACATACTAGATTTTACAGCAAATCATTTAAAAAATGTGTCAGTAGGAAATGATCATCTGACAGTAAGATGAATAAGGAGATTGGAGCTGCTTGCAGGGTGTCAAACTGTGCTGTATGCCATTCACACAAAATCATGAAATAGTGTATGCCATGAAAATCTCACCATCTTGATTAAGGTCAGAAGTAGAAAACATGAAATAATACAAACAGCAGTGCAGAAAAACTAACTAATGCTCTTCCACACCAAAGGTTACTAAAATCAGGGTGCAACAGTACTGGAGGAAGAATTCTTTGTTTGAAAATCTGTTAAAGGAAAGAAAGAGGGGAAAAAAAAAATAGAAAGAAAAAAAATAGGGAAAAAAAAAAGTGCTTAAGTGTCCTTTACAGAATGTAGGAGATGCTGGATCATCCTCTGATATGGATGCTGGAACTAGTTGTACTTAGTATCTTCATCAGTGATCAGGATAAGCAAGTGTGCAAGCGTGCATGTGAGAGAATGCATCAGGGAAAATTATTTGAGCCATGCCAACACGTTGTTGGATTTTGAACTGGATGATGGGACAAAGTGACAGCCTTGCAAATTCACAGGTGACGCAAAACTGAGAGGAGTGGCTGTTACACCAGAAGGTTGTATTGTCATTCAGAAAGGCCTTGGCAGAATGGATAAATGGGTTGATAGGAACCTCATGAAGTACAACAAAGGGAAATGCCAAGTCCTGCACCTGGGAAGGAACAACCCCATGCACCAGTACATGCTGGGGGACAACCAGACGGAAAGCAGCTTTCCTGGGTGTCCTAATGGACACCAAGATGAACATGAGTGTGCCAGTGGGGAAGGAACAGCCTCCTGGGCTTTAACAGGCACAGCATTTCCAGCAGGTGAAGGGAGGTGACCCTTCCTCTCTGCTCAGCACTGGTGAGGCACATCAGGAATGCTGTGTCCAGTTTTGGGCTCCCTATTATAAAAGAGACAGGGACATATTGGAACAAGCCTAGCAGAGAGCAACTGAGATGATTAGGAGATTAGAATCAATCCTGACAGATGAGGAGAGGCAGGGAGAGCCAGGATTTTTGTGTCTGGAGAAGAGAAGACTCACTGTATAGAAATACTAAATGGGAAGTAAAGAAGACTGAGTCAGATGCTTCTGAGTGGTGCTCAACGAAGCAAGAGTCACTGGAAACAAACTGGGATACAGAAAATCCATGTGAATATAAGGAAAAACTTACCTGCTGTGAGGGTGGTCAAACACTGGAACATGTTTCCCAGAGAGATTGTGGCATCTCTATCCTTGGAGATATTCAAAGTCCACCTGGACACGATCCTGAGCACTTTTCTCTAGGGGATTCTGTTTTGAACAGTGGGGCTGGGCCAGATAGTCTCCTAGGTCCCTTCCAACCTCAGCCATTCTGTGATTTTGTGATTTCTTTCTTCCATAGAGTCTCCTGGTATTCGGCCTAGTGATTTTCGTGCTTAATATCTTGACTAATATCTTCCCATTGTGGCAAACCAGATGAGAGCACCCAGCAGATTTTTAAAGGTATGGTTTAGACTATTTTTTGTCAATTTTTTTTCCCCCATGTCCACAAACAAGAAGTAAAGAAATGGACTCCCATTTGCACCAACTTCACCAGACACTAGAAAGTATAAATTTCCACAGTAGTTTCTGCTTATTGAAATTATAAAGTCTATGCCACTCTCACATCCTTGAAGTGCTGGTGAAATCTCTAACATGAGTATAGCTGTGACAAGAGAAGAGAGCTTTTATCAGATTACTTTAAGTCATTTAAGGGAATAGTAAACTATATTTTCAGAATATGCCACACCCACGCTAGTGTGCTTTACTGACATACCAGAGTAGGAGATGACTTCTTGTACAGTAAAGGCTTTATTCCTTCTTGTGGGGTCATTATCCATGAGATCTTAACAGCAGATGGTCTCATTCCCAGGTGGGAATCTCAAACTTCATTTCACTAACAATTGCAAATTGCTATATTTCAGAACAAACTTGAGGCTCAAGGAGACTTTGCAGCATAGATGGATGAAATGTTGCATTACATAAATAAAACAGAAAGAACCACAGTAACATCTCTATCTCCAGACTGGATTCAGTAACTGATGACAGCTTATTATGTGTGAGAATACTTAGTGTTGTTCCGTTCATCATTATTCATAAAGCAATATTTTTTACTTTCCAAATTTGATAAGTTGTGACATTCTTTTGTTCCTGAGCCATGCAAGGAAGGACAGATCAGATTCCTTTCTATTTGCAAAGAATAATAATTAGATCTGCTGTCTCTCATCTTAGTGTAAGTCTGTTGATCCTCTCCAAAGCCTTCATCATTACTAAATCTGTGTGACACCGATCATCTAGTTACTAATGTGAGCATACTGCTGGACTTTTGCAAAGCTGATGTTCTGAGGTCTGTTGGTTGGAACTGATATCAGTGAGTTTTAGAAGTGGGATTTAGCAACAGATTAAGACAACTAGGCTTTGGTGTCAAAGTATTTAAAGTATTCAATAAATATTTCTAAGTGTCTTGTGCTACTTTAGATACTTAGGTACTCCAAGCCACTGAGGTATCCTCCTCAAGGGGCTAGCATATAACAGTGAATTGGCAAAAGGCTTGAAATGTTTTTGGAACAGCAGTTAGAGACCAAGTGGGATGTCCCACAGCATATAAAATGACACTTAGACATCTACATTTAGGTAGCAAAAACCAGATGCATGTGATTCTAACCTAGGATGAATTAAAATTAAACTTCGACTTCTTCAGTTTAAGTAACTAGGGTTTTGAACAACTTCCGTAAGATGAACTTTGTTCCTACCACTTTCGTTCATGTAATGAATATGTGTTTTCTCCACCTTTTCTTATCAATTTGCACTCATTACGCATATCTGTTTTTAAGTATCAATGATATCCTGTTCCCAAATGGTCAGACAGAGTACAAGATCACAGCCATTAGATTCACAGACACACACTCCATATATGCCTTCAACAAGAATAGGAGGTGAATGTCCAAGTCCTCAGATCAGCCACTATGCTTTGAAAAATGGACAGCAATGCTGTCTGGGCTCTGCACTGGGCACAAGATCATCCCAGCTGCTCTCCATCATTATGGCCTTCCTTCTACTTGGTGATCACTCCACAAAGGCGCAGGATCAGGTTGACCAGTGGCAGCTGGCATTGTACTTACAGACCAGAAGGGAGGCTGCTACTAGGATTTAAAATACATGTTTTACAGCATGCCAGTTTTATCAGCTTTGGCTGATATAACTATCCTCGATGTTTTAGGGAACTAAAAATTAAACAGTGCCAAATATGCAAATTCAAATCACTCTATTCGATACACACATTTTGCTAGTATGATATTGTCTGACATTTATGTTCTCAGCTAACTTTATATCTGGTTCATTCCTCATCCCCCAGCCCAGCCCTTCACAATTACCAGTTAGAGTAATAGGGCTTTGAAATTCACCTAGACAGTTATTAATCTGGGCTTTGATTATTGATGTCTGCATAACTCATCACAGGTAATTTGAAGAGACATGGGAACCAAGTGATCCCTTGCCTCCACAGTGATATGATCTGTCTGCAACATTGCAATGTTGCTCAGAAATTGACATTTATATCTAAAGAATAAAATTTTTGTTGAATTTGATCTTTCTTGAACCATTGCACTATGAAATGTTTATACAGAAGAATTAATTTACCCTTATTTTTTATTTGTATTTTTTATACATTTTTGATTTTCAATCTGCTAAAAACCCTGCTGTAAAAAATTCTTGGGTTCCTACATTTTTCACTACTCTGTGCCCTCAGTAATACCATTAAGTGAAGTTTTTCATACCCTTGTCTAAACCAAAGGGCACATTTACTGAAGCATACTTATGAAGAATGTTTGAATAAAAAGCATCCTTCCCAGTAAGTCTGAAACCCACTTCAGCCAGGCATGCTTTACAGCTTGATATTTGACTGACAGACGGGAGAGGAATGTTGTGTGACATCCAAGGTCATGAAGCACCTTACAGGCAGCAATCAAAAGCGAGCACAATCAAATCCAAACTAATCGTATGAGCAGGAAAGCAGCAGGCATTCAACATCAATCTCCATTTACTGGTAGAGTCTGGCTGTGAAAGAGTCCATTGTGTGTTTATGTGTGCATATGTGTGTCTGTGCAGATACACATGATGGCTGGCCCTTCATGCCAGACCGAAGTCAAGCAGTAAGTGAAAATGAAGACATTAAAAACAACCTGTTCTGCAGTCAGTTTGGTTATTTCTTATATTCATTTGGGTTTAATTATTTATTTATTTATTTTTATTTTAAATCAATGAGATCAGTCAGGCCAAACAAGCAAGAAACCATTCAAAGCAATTATTCACAGTCCGGAACAAATCTGTAACCAAGCAGCAGAGAAAACACACCAATAAAAACTTGCAAAGATAAATAAGTGAAAAATGGGAAATAGTACATGTTGGTTAGTGTTGATATGAGTCAGATGGGGTCTGGTGTGTATACCACAGGCTATAAAGCATTTAATCACCTGTTCAAAGCCAGAGGCTGAAACCTTTTTTAACATATCCTGGTTACTAGAAGCCTTTTTGTAGTGTAGGTTGTTACAATTTTAAAGTCAGCACCACACCTGATGCCTTTCACTGTTGGAGAGGAGAAAAGGGCAATATCTGTGACTCTCTGAAATGAATAACACATTTCCTGCTGGCTTCAAGAGCCCTGGACATGGTCTACATGACTGTGGAGTTTTCATTCTCTCCTGACCTGGGGTGATTGACCTAAATCACAACCAGTATTTAAGATGTCAAGTCACCTCTCAGAACCCCACGGTTAACACAGAAAGCCACAAAAGCCCTATTTCTCACTGCAGCTGAACTACAGCGCCTGCTTCCTCCCTCCTGACACTTCCTTATAAATTGGAACTCAGGGGATTCCCTCTCCCATTGCTTTTAAAAGAGCTCTTTCCAGGCTGTCCTCATTTTCCCTTCCTGGACACACTGCTGCCTGTAATGATGCTGTACATTTGACCTGCAGTTGCCTTTTTTTTTTTTTTTTGAGAAAGGATTTCCAGCTCATTTTCTTATATCATCTGGTTTCTGAGAAACCACTAAATCTTGATGATTTCTCTTCTTTGCTCCTCTGAGTATCTCAGAGTACAGAGTCCCATGGAGATGCACAAATCAGGCAAAATGAGTACCACTGCTCGTGGGCTACTTTCCCCTGCCGAGAGGCTCCTGCATGCCACCAGGCATGTCCAGCTCCAGGCTGGCAATCTCTAACTTGGCACTGCATTACACCATGTCCTCCCATGGTTATACCAGATGCTTTGAAAGCTTCACAGTCTGACACCTCATCCATCACACGGACCAAACCCAGCAGAAGCTCTGATGAAGAAGACTTCAGGTTGATTTTTACAAGTAAAGAAATCTCCAGCATGCTCTGAGAGCATGGAGGGTGCTTTAGGAGCTAGCTCTTGGCTAGCTGAGACTTTGAGAGTCAACCGCCACATGCTCAGGGGATTACATATATTAAAGCCACTCTAGTGACAACACATGATGGTTTACACAGCTGGAAGCTTATTCCAGGCTAATCAACATGCTTCTCCATCTCACAAGTACTGAAAAGCATAAGATAAAGATCACAATTTTTAGAGCAGGAGGGAAGCTTTACCCAAATTAACAGAAGTTAGTGAAACATTTCTAAATGACTCCACTGACTGCATAAACTAGACTACCCAAAAAGTTTTCAAGGCATTTTAGAGTTCTGAGAAGCTTCAAGGGAACAATATACCATGAAAGTGCAGTAAAGCAAGATGGAAGGAATCAGGAAGGTGAGAAGGCTTCTGGAATTTTTGGGTCATGTGCCGAAGACCTGGCACAGGACTCAGACTTGACAGGGAATGATGCAAGAAAAGAAGATGTTATTATTTATGCTCGATAGAAATGGAGAAGGTATTAGTATCATTACTGCAGGATCACTAAGCTCAGCGGTGTTCTTTTTGTCCCAAAGGACACAAAGGTATTTCTCCAACATGGGTTTCTTCTTCGAAGCCAACACGTCTATGTAATGAACATAAGGGATGTAGAAACAACAGTAGACATGAATCAGGTGTCTCAACTCTATCAGGACGTCTACTGTCCAGGCATACTTCATCATCTGACTGTTTCTGAATAAATATCAAAAGTTACTTATAACTGTATGAAGGACTGCTATATCCCCAATATCATGTATATGTAGATACTACACACATATTTTAAGTTTTCTGCTTTCCATTAGAAACCTAAATATCTTTATGATCTACAGAAGCATTACTGAATGGGCTTCTTGTGTAGCCAAGCATGCACACACATCTATCTTGGTTATTGAATTGGGGCTCAGAGATATGTAGAAATTAATTTTTTTCCCTGATCAGATTTCATTTTCTTATGTGAATTCCTACCAAGATTCCTAGTGAAACCAGTACTCTCATACCAAACACATCACTTGAGCACATGTAAATATCCAGAACAAGATGTCCACGGGGGTCAATAGGCGTCTTGGGGCCACCGTTGCCTTCCTGAAGGCCTGGTCAGATGTTGGCATGACTGTATCAGCCTCCCTCCATCCAGCCTCTCACACGCAGCGAGGCTGACAACAACACCATCCCTCCTCCCACAGCTTCCAGCTGGGTGAAAGGGAAAGCTCCAGTCACAACCTGCCTCGCTGCTGTGTTAGACTTATCACAGACACGGGCCAGACATGGCAACGAAGCATTAAACAAACGTATTAGGAACAGAAAGTCGGTGCTCAAAAGCCCCTAAATCCGGTTTCTCCAGCAGAGAGTCACAGTCCCCTCTAGCGGCTATCTGACATAATGGAAACCCCAACAACATTTTAATAGGACTAAGGGTCTGGTCCACATAGGTCTGTGCAACTCAGTGAAAGCAACAGATAGGCAAACACACACATATACGTTGTACAGAAATAGGTTAGGATATATGCACACAATACATTTTCAGTTATGAATGTAAACATTTTAGGCCAGAAAGACAGGCTTTTTAGGACCAAACCCACCATATTTAATATCTTTAGATGTACATATATGTTTGTTCATATTTCGTAGTGTTGTTCACTTTGTGTTGGATTTTAAATTAACACCTTGATAGATAGCTTTTCTCTTTTTATTTAGGCACTTGCTGCTCGTAAACAAAACATCATATTCCCGGACATTTTTCACTTCATGAAGGGAAGAGGAAAAGCACTCCAATAACAGGATGTAGATTTCTTCCAACGGAAAATACCAGGGAAACTCCCAGCTTCTCTTGGTAAATCCGAGCAGTTTTCTAGCCAAAAGCTAAAAATGACCTGATGAGCCAGTGGTACTTTTAGTAAGGAAAAGGGTGCATAGGGTGGCTGGACGTGGCCCACAGGGGGTATTTTAAGTATGTGTTTTTGCATTATGTGAAAGTGATGCCAGGGAAAGTCATTGGCTTGGAATCTGTGTCCTTAGCAGACACCACCGGTCCCTGATACACAGCCACCAAAACATGCAGGGGACAATATGTCACGGCAGGTTTTCTGGCACTGCTCTCAGTGAGCAGTCTTAAAGCTCAAACCACATAGGTTTAAAGGAGTAAGGTAAGGACATGTATATACTCACTATCTGCATAGCTGAGTAAAGAAAAGAAACAGCAGGAAATTTTGCTGAGAAACTGAGAAGTCAAAAATAAGATTTGGGCCTGTGCCGTGACTTTGCATAAAAATAACGAGTTTAGAAGGTAGTCGTCACCCATCAAGGAGAAAAATGTGTTCGTGTTTTCCATTTCTGTTTGCTTGCACTTAAACAGGTTTTGTGCCTCGTTTTGTACAACCTAGGAGGTTGCTGCATTTCACATTATTTGTGAGTTATATACTTTTAATATCACCAAATGAAATATGTTCTGCAGAATTCCTCTCTGTCTCTGTAATGGGATCCATTGCTCACATCTATTGCATTACACAACAGAAATAAGACTCACAGCTACAACCCACATTCTGAGTATATCACAAAAAAAGAGGCACAATAGAGAAGACAGACAGAAATAGAAATCATGGGTAACATCTTAGGGTATTAAGTAGAAATGCTTCCATCTAGTTATGGAAAAGCGTGTTTTAGAAGATCACAATTAGGGGTGATTTGAAATGTCAAAATGCACTCCTATAAAGGATTATTCTGATTCAGACTTCTGTAAAAGCATCAGCATTGTCTTTTCTTACATGATTTCTTCCTATTTTTAGTAAGAACCATATCTCATGTAGTGCTCTCAGGTCAAATGGGAGAGATCGGTGGGAAAAAGTGTTTTGTTTTGTTTTCCAAAGTGATTGTAATATTTCAAAGAAAAGTTATCTTTCTGCACTGAATTGAACCCTAAATTTTTATTAAGGCTAATTGTTTTCATAGTGGTTCGTTTGTTTTTTTTGGTTTTAAATATAGAACCTAACCAGCTAATTTCACAGAAAAGAGAGAGAGGCTTCCACGATCTCAGAAAGGAACGGTACATTTTGACATTTTTTTCCATTAAAAATATCAAGTGTGGATGAACAGTGAAGGTCAGGAGTGTAGTCATACAGTGAACAGTATGTTTTTATTTGTCACTACTTCTCGCCCATTTTCCAAGACTCCCTCTCCCTTCGGACTGGCCTCAGTCTTTTCTTTTCCTCACACCTGCCCCTCAAGCTTGCTGTTATTCTCCTTCTCATGCCAGGCCTGCTTCCCATGCCCCAGACCACTCATGCAGCCTGGGTCCCATCTCACCTCCATCCTGTCACTTCTCCCTACCCTGAGGTCTTGATCACAAGAGTTCAGACTTCTAATTTCTCCTTCAAACTCCTCAGCCAGTGCAATGCCCTTGCCCTGGGCACCTCAGTTCCTTGTCCTGGCCTAGCCAGTCTCAGATCTCCATCTCCCACCACAGAATCACAGAATGGCGGAGGCCATCTTGTCCAGCACCGCTGCTCGGGCAGGGCCACTGCCGGGGATCGTGTCCAGATGGCATTTGAATATCTGCAAGGAGGGAGATAACACCAAGCTCCTTGTTCTCCCTCTGTCCAACCTTATCTCACAGGTTCCTTTTCTCCTGTTTCTTTGCTTCCTTCGCAATCTATCAGTCTTTACGCCATGAACTGCTTCCTTTCTCCCTTTAGAGTCCCAATTTCCTTATCTAACAAGTCTCAGGCAATGTGGTCAAGACATTCAGTTATCATAGGGAACTTTATCCAAGCTTTTAAAGTCCCAAAAAAAAGTTATAGAAGGAATGTCAAAGAAAAGGCTCCCAGAGATCCATCAGGGCCCTTAGTTTGTCCCTTTAAATTTTTAGGAGTGAGTTGGACATGCCTCAGAAGAGCATGCCAAAGAAACCCCCAGGAACAGGAATCCCTCTCTGTGCTGTCCTGGAGTAGAGTTGTGGAAGAATGAGTCATTTTGCAGATCAAAAGGTCTGGGAATTGTTCTTGTTTACAGGAGATGTGGATTCAAGATCTAAGCTGAAAACACACTGATTACACAGGAGATCAAAGTAAGAACATCAAATACATCTGACCCAGATGTAACATGGACACAAGGGCCTTTAGGGTTTTGTCATATTATGCCAAGCCATATTTCCATTTAAAAACAAACAGCACCTTATCTGAATAGGATGGAACGTCACAGACAAATACAAGTTTCACCGTTTTGCTTTGTCAAAATAATATATGTAGTTTTGGGTTTTCATTTCTTTATCCAGGTGCTTGAATGCATAACATCTGTTGCTTTCATCCCTAATTCCCAAATGATCCACTGCCAAGCCATTAAGGATGGAAGTTTTACAGATGCCATGTGCTCCTAGTTCAAGCATATGTCATTTCACTATTTTTCCTGAACCACTTTGTCCCCCTGGGGAACCTGAACAGCAATGTGAAGAGACACCAAACAAACATGCTTTGCATAGCTGCACTGGCTCCCAGCACTGACAAGTCACCTTTGTGTCACTGGAGGGCTGAAGGGAAACTGGCTCTGAGGAACTGAATCACAAAGACATCCCATCACCCAGCACAACAAGCTCCTACATCTTCACTCCAGGCCAGTGCTGCAACAATGAGGCAGGCTGGATAACTGTGGTTTTTCAAGCAGATATTAAAACCAGACTTTGTAACATTAATGCTTATTTAACCATGCATGCTGCAGAGTGAGTGTTGACAACATAAATGTCAATCACAGCAATGTCATAATTGCAGCTAACAAGAAGTGCAAATGTGTAATATACTTAATGATATCTGAATTACTAACAGTGCTTTTCGATGATCAATTAGCAGCTATTGTACAGCAAACCATTATATATAATGTGTATAGCATACAACCATCTCAGAGGCAATTTCTCAAGAGTCTGAATGCCTCACCCCATAAATGGATGCAATTTTGCAGTTTTGACAGCTAAGGAAAAATTTCCTTTTTTTTTTTTTTTCTTTTTTTTTTTCCCTTTGTTTTGTTGATTTGTTTTACTTATTTCATTAAATTAAGTAAAATAACAGAAATAAAAGATAAAGGGCCTAAGCAATGAGGTCCTGATACTTGGAGACAGTGGCTTCAAATATTGGTGCAACAGTCAGTTGCTGTAAGGAGTACACTAGTACAAAGTACACAAAGCAAAGGCTGTATGTGGTGGGAAACAAGAACACCTGGCATTTCTGAGAACACGTGTCTGGACTGTCCTGATAAAGGCAATAGTGTTAGTGAGAGCTACCTATTCCATACCCTGAAAATGCTTTTATGGGGTTTTGAACAATGCAAGGAGAGTAAAGTTCCAAAACATTTCCTCAGTATTGGCCAGCAACAGAAGAGACCACACAGAAGGAATGCGTCCTCTGCTGGCCATGGTTACAAATTACATAGTAAGTGTACAGATGAAGTCAACACCAACTGGCAGGGCACTCACAGGGTAAAGCACCTCTTAACATCAGTAGTAGATTTGTACCTAAGAAGGAGACCATAAGAAATGGAAGCTATTGTTATGCTAGCTTTTGCTACCTCCAGCTGGAGTGAGAATAAAATGTATTTTGTGCACTGCAGTGAGAACATGTAATGTTTTTCATCATTAGATTCCAAACTAAACACAATTCAATTAATATAAAGCCTGGAAAGAACCCTACATCTTACTCAAAGTCAACAGCACAGATAATCTGAGGCCAAATTTCTAGTAGGTGAGGTTTTTGGTCAAGTAAACTGAAACTATACGAAAGACACTGAATACAAACGCTTGGATTTAAAGTGGAAAAGAAGGGGACATGCCACTTCCCTGGTAAATAAGTTCTGTGCAGGTCTTTTAGCCATGATTCCTCTTCAGGACATTCATCACTCTGCACCTTATATGTTGTGGTACTCTTTTCTGGGGGAAAGCGGAAACAGGTGGTTTCAGTTACTTTTGTGGCCTATGTTTGAAGATTTATAAATTGTTATATTCTGCAAGAATCTTTTTTTTTTTTTTTTTTTTTTTTTAAACACCTGGCAAACACTGGGTTTTAAGAACATGGACAGCACTTTCCCAGCATAGTTTAATTCCTCTAAAGTCTAAGAGAACTAAAAAATTATTTTTCTCCTTCCAGATTTCACCAAATTCTTCTCTCACTGAGAGGGCACCTTATATCACACAGTAGCTGAGGCCAACAGGGCCCTCTGGGGGCCAGCTACTCCAACCTCTGCCCAAGCAGGGCCACCCAGAGACGGCTGCCCAGGACCACGTCCAGGCGGCTTCTGAAGGTCTCCAAGGAGGAGACCCCACCGCCTCCCTGGGCAGCTTGTGCCAGTGCTCAGTCACCTGCACAGCACAGAAGTGCTCCTGGTGTTTAGATGATAGTTTTGCTTAGTTGTAAGTTGAAGGGATGAATATATCCTAAGAAGATATTAATTTCCTGTTCTGATTGGGTATAAGGAGTGAGTGTCTAGTGTTTCACAGGTGGTTTACATTACTTCACCTATTCCTAACCCTAACCTCTAAAGCAGATCTGTAAAAGACAGATCTGTTTCTGACTGAAGGTACTCATGCAGGTTGTGCATAGTGATCATTTATGGAGTTTGGCTGACACGTTTAGCATCAGGGGCCTTGTAATGAGAAGTCCATCTTGCCACAAATTAAAGAGGGGGCAGCCTTCCCACGCTGGGGAACATGTAAAATAGGGATGTACTTTTCTATTTGATAACCTTCAGCCCAATGAGAGGCCAAAGTTGCTCCTGCAGAGGTTTACAAAGGTTACTTCAAAGTTAGCAGGCTAAGATCTGCTACTGAGAGCTATGTTTCTAATTAGGAAACAAATCTGTGCTGCTGCTGTGTTGTTTTAAATCCATTCTGGCAACCTCTGTGCAAAGGGAATCCTTGGCTGGCCAGCTGGGCAAATCACCACACATTGTGCAACACAGGAGCGCACAAGAGCCTGTAGCTGCGTGCACAAAACTCCCTGGCTACAACCTGTGAATCTGGAAGTTTTTTTCTACTCTTGGACATCTGGATGAGGATTTCTTAAACTCAGCTGCTGCTCACAGACAAAGCTGACTTAGGGTCCCCATGCTGCTTCTCTGAAGCGAGCCCACAGCCAGAGTGACGGAGGGTCAGTGCTAAACACAAACATGGATGCAGAGCCAACACATCTACAGCAAGGAGCCCCTGAGCACCTTATGCTCAGCATCTCTTGACTTTTAAACAGCCGTAGCAGTATAGCTAGCTCCATACGGCATCCTATGGCACAGTGCACCCCAAGTATTATAGAATAAACTATATATGACATGCATAGTTCAGGAAAAAAAAAAAAAAAAAGAGAGGCTTGACAGAGGATCAAAGAATTCCTAAGTAGACCTAAAGGCTGCCACTACTGTTCACCATATAATATTCACAAAGCTGGACACATAGAAAATTTATGTGTTATCATAAATGCCAAATAATTTAATTGCAACATACACATCTGGTCCTAAATGGTACCTAAGGCATCTGATGACTTACCACAAACTGTCTGATGTAATTAAATCTTTTGTCAATTTTGGAGAAATTGTGAAATTGGTACAGAAAACAGATTTTCACAGGCAGTTATTACCAATTAAAAGACACAATTGAATAGCAAAATATTTCATTAATGATAATGGACAATTAGGTTGAGAAATATATTTTACTGAATTTGTAAGCATACTCAAGCAGCATAACAGTAGATTCTTACATTGCAAATATAATCCTTGCATGAGAAGCTTCACCCTCAGAGAAACAGCTTGCTATTTAATGGTAACATATAGTAGCACTTAAGCTACTAGACAACTAATGGGATTTAGGATTAATTGTCATTGCTCTCTCCCATGACACTTCTGCAGGCATAAATTGTTACCAATTTGAAAAAATACACTCTATAAAATACATCTATCTGTTGACCGAGGGGTGTTCAGTCTGCCAAAAGAAATATTTCCAATAAAAAAGGACATATCTTTCTGTTCTTTTCCTTGGTGAAACTGCAATGCAGATCTACCTTGAAAAATAATGCTGATTCTGAAGTCTTAGTGCTTTTGTATCCAAGCCTCGTTTGTACCTTGGGTGTGCGATAGCGTGCATTCAAAGTGGCGCAGTACTCCACAGCCAGGCTGGATTTCCATCACTGTATACCCATTACAATGACATCTCTGCTAATTCAAGCCAAATTAAACCTCCCTACAAGACAAAAGACTATAAATTTCTAAAAAGGGAGGGACTGGTTTTATCTGCTGAGCACTACTTACTCTGTTTTCTCAGCTTCATCAGGCTATAATAGCTGAGTTTCATATTAAACCACTGACACATCCAAAATAAGCGATTAATCATCAAGATAGCATCATTTTATTCACTGATGGGTAATAGACTTTGTGTTCAAAAATATTATCTATGCTTTACTTGGAGGACAGTTTCATAAATATTTTTATTTGCAATTTTACTCCGCAGACTATCAGGCTGTTGGTTAAGGCATACAGACACGCTGCCAACCCCCCTTACTACTGCTTAACCCATGTGGAGAAAGCCTGCAGTCATAACAAACAACTCACCGTATCTCTGTGAGCACCTACTGTGGGCTGGCACCATCCCAAGAGCTCTCCAGCCACCCCAGCCCTGCCCTTCTGGAGAAGAATGTTTTTTTAGAGGCGTTTGGCACCTGCAGGCCCCGAGATGCAGCTACCAGTATCATCCAAATTCCTGGCATAGGTCACATTTCATCCTTCTTATTTGCAAGAACTTCCCATGTGAAGGTTTGGTATGCAAAGCTATTGTGCTTTTTTTTTTACACGTGGGCAAGGGAAATCTTTTGTTATTCAGTAGTTGATATCTATTTCTTTGTTTCTGGCATTTCTTTGGAGCTCGAGATTTTTCTTTGTGAGAGGATCAGACTAAATAAAGCATTCCCAATTATTTTGTAACACTCCAAACAGAGTATTCAGATAAAATCTAATTAATTTTTTTTCTCTCCTTTCTTTTTTTTGAGTTTTTATCCATTTCTGAAAGCTCATTCACTCCAATACAGAGGAGTCCCCAATGACAGGGGTATTCTCCTTGTGACAGACCTCTTTAAAATACTGGCAGAAAGATTGCTGGTTTTTCTCATTCATTTTCAATGCTCTGCAGTCTCAGACATTGTCCTGTTCAAAGCTCTGGGCAAAATTCCCGCTGATCACAGCCTCGGTCAGACCTTACTTGCAGCTATATCTTAAAACGACGGGGTTGGCTGCACAATTCAGGCTAGTTATGTGCTGATTAGCCCCTTCCCTTCTGCAGTGTTGAATCCCGGGGAATCATCAAGGGTTTTACTGGGGAGGGAAAGCAGCTGATGTGTCTCTTTAGATGCCGACAGAAGTGAGGTAAGCTGATATGGAGAATGGAAAAAATGTAAGCAGCAAGCAGAGGACAGCTGTGGTCTGAGAGGAAGGAGGGAGGCTGAGATAAAAGCAAGGAGGGAGTGGGGAGGAATGCAGCAGTTGGGGAAGGGAGAGGTTAGCCAGAAAGAATGATCTCCAGCACTGCTTAATCACTATCACCAGTCATTTTGAGAATCAGTTTGGTGTTGGAAAGCATTCTTCAGCTTCTCTCCCGCCTGCATGCAAGTTCAACTTTGCTAATTAGTTAAATGCTTGGGCATAACTTTGAAGCTGGAGAAGGACATCCAAGTAAAATAGCTCAAGCTGCTTTTGCAGCTGGAAAATAATAAGAATTCCTTTTGTCCAGTTTCAATAATTTTCACTACAATAGAGACTCTGAAAATCACTTTCTACTTTAAACATGAATCGTTGTATCTAAGAACTTTTTTTTTTTGTTTCCCCCCTCTGGTATGTCCAGACTCCTGCTAGCAGAAACAAGCATTCGACAAAAACATTCATCATTTGTCACCAGGACATCCATCACTTGCTATAAAAGTATGAGAGGTTAAAGATGTTTCATGAAGTTTAGTATTTCTTGACACATCTCCTCTTAAGGGAGAGTTGGTTTTGCTAAGAAGAAAGAACAATTTGTCCTGCTGCTAATGCCATCTTCTAACAATTTTTTTTTTTATTAGAACTGTTTTTGTTTTTGTTTTTGTTTGGGGGGGGGGGGGGCGGGAGGGGGAATTCAGAAGTTTTCATTTCTAAGAGAGAAGATACACAGTCACCATGTTACATTTTGTCATTTTCTCTGTAAATCTATTTAATTATTGCTGTGGGAACGCAGCAAAGCGGAGATTCCCTGAACAAGACGCTGTGTAAATTCCAGTTATGAACACACGACCAAACCTTGTATAATCAAAAGCAACTTTTTCTCCATGCTTGTATTTTGCTTGAGTTCTTGCCAAAAATTGCAGCCGCCTGTCCTTAAAAAATCTCCATTAATCCTCAGTTTTGTTTGAACTGATATGAGATACACTCCACAGTCCAATGCTTGTAGCTATTTCATCATTTTAGCCACTTCTCATTGGAGTATCTGAGTGCATATCACACTTTGATGGTAATACAGATTTCACAGAACCACTAGGAAGCACATACACTTTTTTGATCCCTGTGTTCACTAGGGGTGTTCAGCTTGCACCAGATGCCACTGTGTTCATCTAAGGCCCAGGGTGCCACAGGCCTGTCAGGTTCTCCAGAGCAGCCCTGAGGATGCTCTCAGTAACACTGGCTATGGGCCACTCTGCCAACTGAGTTTTGATGTTGTGCCAGTTTAAGGCCAAAGCTTTCCATTTCTAAGTCTGGCTTCCAAATTCAAAGGAAGGTACTGCATATTCCCTGTGTATTAAGAGAAATGATATATTAAGATCCTACTTCACACTAGGATAACACTCCCCAAACTAGCCAGGCTACTGAGCCTAACAAGTACAGGCCTGCCCAACGAATAAAGTGCACAGCAGTGAAGCAAATGATCCCAAAATTTACAGCAAAACTGGACCTACAACTCAGAAATCTCCACCCTGACAGCACTCTGCAAGGCTGTCCTTTCCCACGGATTTGTCTATGGACATGCTATCTGAACATCCTGTGCTTTCAGGAAGGTACCTCAAAGGTGTCTGGAAAAACTCACAGCAATCGTTGCTGTTATCTTGCATGATGCAGCTAATTGACGCCATGGTGTGCTACCATTACACCATCTTAGTTCATTAGTCATGTGTCCTTGCTGCTGTTATACCAGCGCAAGACAAAAAGCTTTGGAGATGTGTTCCACAGCTCCTCCTTCAGAAGACCAAAAGCAAAATGTTGCTGTGCCATTGAAACCATTTCCATGGCAAGGGTCTTCTCATTCCACTTAACTGACATTGTCTTCATTGTAAATTCAGGATTATTCTAGTTTTTATAAGATTCTATGTTGTGCTCTACTTGTCATCGTATCTGTCTTTTCCTACGGTCCCATTGGTCTAAAAATAAAAATACCGGAGTGTAACTTATCTATAGTTTGGATGCTTTAGTTAAAATCTTATGTTTACTGTGTTTTTAGAGGACAACGGCATTAGATTTGCAAGTCTCAACATTGACAGATACCCACAACTGCGTATTTTTACGAATCCCCATTACCTCTGTCAACCTGCTACTAGGAGTTGTAAGGTTTTTAATGCTTTCCTGGGATCTTAAATAAAATTGCCAAGCTTAGTTTGCAGAACTATGATTTTTTTTTCTCTTTCTTTGTAAACAAAAGGACTCAAGATAAAAAACATAGCATTTCCATTCCTTCACTGGAAAACTTGGAGTGCCACAATCCCATGATAAAATCCATCTTCTACCCCAGAGAATAGTGAAACTTTGTCAAAGCATTAATATTTCCTGGAACCATTTTAAAGTTCAGAAATAAACAAATTTCCCATGGAAGTTTATTCAACTGCTATTCAAGGAACATTAACTCATACAGTTGCTCCTTTCCAGTACTGTGCTTCTAACTCATGTAAACATTGTGTTCTTACTTCATATTATGGGAAGCCCAAATATTATTACAATAAAGAATGCAAGCCAATAGGGAGCTTGTACTACAACTGGTGATGACTTCCCTGGTAAATATCATACTACTCTCAGACAGATAACTCTTCAGAAGTACTACATTTTCTTGTTTATAGAATACTATGAAAACTGGCAGGTTTTTAAATCGCTGTTAACAGACACATAAGTTCACAGGATTTGGAACCCATGCTCTGATATAGCTAAATTCAACAACCATGGATGTTTCCCATGGAAGTGTGAGATGTAGAATAGGGGTCAGCATCTTTTCAAGTGCAGTGTGCCAGACTACTTTTTTTCCCAAACAAGAAGCTAAGTGCACTGGAAGGAGCTCATTGGGAGTTAGGAAATATGGCTTCTGAAAAGAATGATGCAGCCAATTGTTTCACCTCTACATAAATCTGGTACTTCCGAGCTCTGAACTCGGAAATAAGTCAGAGGAGCCACCAAATGTCTCGTCAGGACTCAATAGCTCCTGCCCTTTATACCTCAGTAACACTCAGGTGAGCTCTCCCCCTTCTTTGGCGCTTATACCATATGTTGCTGATCCTTGTTATAGACTGAAGCAATTCAACCACCACATAGATCTCTGTCTTCAATATTGCAATGTACTTGAACTCTCCAAGCCAATGACAAATCCTCTGACAAGTATTAAATTTTAATTGCATTAGTCACACTGAAGACAGTGAGATTATTCATAACCTTATAACGATGCATGTTATTGTTCATAGAGCATCAGGCACACATCCATGCTGATGTGTTTGGTTCAGCAAATTGGTTAAACCTATGCTTAAATACCACAGGTTTTATGGGAAGAGGGCTATCTATAAGTTTGACATTGAGTATTTTCTACTTAAACTTTACACATTCCTGGATAAGGATGGATGTATACAGTTCTTTGGATTTATATTCTTATGAATAGTACCTATACCAGGTGAGATGTAAAGACATATGCATGTATAGGTATATAAAATACATATACAAGGATTTTATGCTTGAAGCAATGCATATCCCTCATGCCAACCTGAAATTACATCTGTTATTGTGATGTTTGGCATTTCTATACCATTCGAATGGTCTTCATGGTAGCAACAAAGAAGAGTTAAAAAATTAATATTGCAAATTTAAAGTGGTAATGGTGAAAAAATAAAATAGCTCTAAGGTGCAAAAGACTGACCTCACCTTCATCTTTCTTCAGGAACAAGAATGCTAACTGTCTGGTCTATACGTATTCCACTACCTAATTCCCTCCTTGCTTTTTTTTTTTTTTTCTCCTAACAATCAAATCATTAAAAAAAAGAAATACAATGTGTAATACACCAGACTATGACCTTCACAAAGCCATACTTTTACTGCCCTAGTATGCTTCCACAGTTTTTGGAAGAAAGAGGTAGAATTTAATTGGCTGTAGTGTCAAGTCAAGAATCTACAAAACAGTGCTTTTCTGCTCCTAATAAGTAATCAGCTTTCATTAAAGCACATCTGGTTCAGAGGGTGCCAGGTTGCAAATTGATCATAAAAGTGGTCCCATTACTCCTAGTGCTCTGATGAATCTGGGAGCTCCAGATGTGGTGGCAAAAAAATCCTGAAGAGGTTCCAGGTGTTTCTGGCTACCTCATTGCTCTGTTTCTAATTGCAGAAAACATTCAGCTGTAGGCAATAGGAACAACTGGTGATATAACTGACTGGCAGAAGAAAAGACTGAAAAGCAGTGAGGGAGCAAGTTATGCTCTTATTTGAATAAACTGTATCTGTACAGGTGAGTAATGACATGAATATATGTTTTATAGAGAAAGATCGTGAGCCTTTAAAAATGAAGACTACTTATTATGCAGTCTATATCATCTTGTCAGGTGTAGTGAACTGTGTATTTGTGCCTTGTATTTTGACTATCACATCACACAAGAAATATATGAGACTATTTTTCTTTTTTTTTATTTTATTTAAGAAAAGATAAAACTTCATTCTTCACTTATTTGCTGAGTAGGTTAGAAACCCATAACCTAATTTGCAGCTTTATTTGTAGTAGCTTTATATATAAATCTTTAATCACAACGCTGCACCTGATAAGGAAGAGCTCCTTGCAACAAGTCAGGCTGGGGACTGCAAGCTGGGAAGCAGCTCCATAGAAAAGGCCCTGGGGGTCCTGGTGGGCAGCAAGACAACCATAAGCCAGCAGTGTCTTGGCAGCAGAGACAGCCACCAGCCAAGCCTCCTGGGCTGTACCAACAGGAGCAGAGACAGCAGATCAAGTACAAGGATTCACAACAGTGCATGGGAGCAAGGCAAGAGACAATCAGCGTGAGCTGGAAAAAGGCAGGCTGAGACTGAATTCATAGAAAAACAGTTTGATCGTGAAAACAGTTGTCAAAAGAGATCGTGCAGCCTCCATCCTTAGACTTTCAAGAGCAGATGAGGCATCTCTTGATGGTCACACCTCATGGCTGTCCCCACTTCAGCAGATAGTTGAACAAGAGACATCCTGAAGTCTCTTCCAAGCTGAAGTTTCCTCTTCTTAAAATCAAGTTTTAATATGACTGAGAAGATGTTTTTTGTGCTTTTGAAAAGAACACGGTGTAGCAAATTTACTAAGCATATAAAATATTCACCAGTTTTACTTAAATGCAATCGTGTCCATATATTGTCATTAAAGGGAGGGAGGACATTTCTGTCTTCTCCCCTCAGTACTGTAACTCATTTTGACACACTGGCCTCCTGAAGCAGCGTAACATCATGGAAGTTTAAGAGTACCCTCTGCTGGCTTAACATGGAAATTGTGAAAATCTGTAGCACAATCTAATGAAATAGCATTGTAAAGATATACTTCTTTCCTGGTGCAGCACAGCTGTGCATCTCTGCATGGGGCAAACAGCTGGTCATCTACAACGGGAATGCCTAAAGCAACATTGAACTGTGCCTGCTGTAGAGTTCTCTTTCCCAAGCAACAGGAATTCCGGAGCTGTCATCCCATTAGGATGCCTGTCTTGTCAAACAGCCTGTCAAACGCCATCTGTGTGAAGAGCTTTAACATAAAATAAGACTTATTCTGGAGACACTGTTTTGAACATGACCAGTGTGTAATGAATTGATAGGAGAAAAATGTCCTGAAAGACAGAACAGCTTGTGCCCTAATGACTCATCTTTCTCCCTTAGAATCACAGAATTGTTTGGGTTGGAAGGGACATTAAAGATCATCTAGTTCCAACTCCCCCGCCATAGGCATGGACATCTCCCACCAGACCAGGCTGCTCAAAGTCCCATCCAACCTGGTTAGGCACACTTCCAGGGATGAGGAATCAATCACAACTTCTCTGGGCAACCTGGTCCAGTGCCTCACCGCCCTCTGAGTAAAGAATTTCTTCCTAATATCTAATCTAAATCTACCCTCTTTCAGTTTAAAGCCATTATCCCTTGTCCTATCACTACACTCTTCAACAAAGAGTCTGTGCCCAGCTTTCCAGTAGACCCCCTTTAGGTATTGGAGGCCCTTGTGAGCTAACAGGAAATTCTTCTACCATCTGCAGCTCGCACTGCAATTGAATTTCTTGTTGCATCTTTGACATCAGATAGGAAGAATTTCTGTTAATCTCACTGCAGAAAAAAATAGAGAACTACATATATTATAATGTTTAGTGATAACAAAAGATAATTATGAAGTATTGCAATTGAAAGGTGCTTATTAGTCTATAATATGGCTCAATTTGTGCATATACCTGTATATACCTACATATGAGAGTACTTCTTTAAACACATAAGCAGTTAGATTTATAGACTCGAAAATAAACATGAAAATGGAGTCAAAACATAATTCTGTATTTCTTAACCAATTACTAAGGAGAAGCTGCTGCTTCAGTCCAGACTCCTGGACTGCAGAATTAGAGTTCCAAGATATTGCCATTGATGGCAGATACCTCACCATTCCATTTCGGAGACTGTTAACACCTGATAACTTCTGACTTGCCCTCTTATGTATTCCCAGTGACACGGGATCTGTTTACCAAAGCTGAGCAGCCAAAGCTAAACCTCCTACCACGATAAAGAAATAATATTATTAAAATGTTATGAAGACACTAGGGGATGCACTTGCACAGCAAGAATTCTGAATGAATTTCCCAAGAGCAAGTTGAAGTGGGCCTCTGCAGTGAAACCGTACATTTCATTGCTGCCAAGGCTTATGGTTAGCCCTTTCCGTTAGGAAACAACATTTTTATATGAAAATTCCAGCTGTTGTGCTTTTCTAAATAGTAGTTTCTAGCCACCTTTGCTTCAGTGCTTGAAAAGGTGGTAATGTGACATTGCCCCGTCCAGGAACTAAAAAAAAATAGAAATTAAAAAACTTCATATTATTTCTGTTAGATGTCAAAGATGAACCTCAGTTCTCTGAAACACTTGCTCTTCCACCTTTTGCAAGGCAAAGATATTATACAGGACTATCCTTGTTTGCACACTACCTTAAACAAATGAAGCAAGGATCACAGCTGCACGCAGGGGGGGTCTTATTTTGCTACTCATTAAAAAACTACTATCAAATAAGTACTTGACAATATGTTCTGATAGATCAAATTATAGGGAACGATGGAAAAGACATTGCCTCAGCAATTCTGGAATTAAATATTGCATTTCCAAGTGTTACAAAAAAGAACAATCCCACTTGGCTTATCTTAGGGATGAATAAGATGACCCACAAGATCCCTTCTGTTAGAAGACCAAACTGTTTATTCATACATTCTTTCTTTGGGTAGCCTGGTTTTCTTACTCTAGAAGTATATATGTAGGCCTTGTTATTTTTTGGTTTTAAGGTGTGTGTTCCTCTTCCTCGCAATCATTAACTTTTATTATTATTATTATTATTATTATTATTATTTGTTATTATTATTATTATTATTTGTTATTATTGTTATTATTATTAAACTTAGAAATACTAAAGGAAAACAATGTAAATAATTTTGGAACCGGAAATAACTTCTTTCTTACTGGCATAAACAGCAGGCAGGAGTAACAGGACCCATATTGGATTCCTAGAAGATACTGAAAAATCAATGTGAAGCAATTTAAGGTTCCTTTTCTTCTCTCCTCAAGCATGATAAATATGCTTAGTTTCGGGTATGATCTCTCAAAACACAAGTATTAAGTTTAAAGTTATTGTATAGAAACTTTACCAAAATGATATTATACTGCACCAACATCACTGATTTTCAGAACATAAAGCATCACCACCAAATGATTTCTTAAATATGCTTAGTAATACTTAGAAATAGCAACCCCAAGATGGATTTAAAGACAAATGTCCCAACACTAACAAACTTAACTTGGGTATTTGTCTTACAGCTAGTATGAAATCCATTCCTGCCCTAGACATTCTGCCCTGTGAGTACAGATGAATTTAGCAATAGAAGAATGTTTCTCCTAGATGCACAGCTTCTAGCTACTATTCAAGAAATTTCTGCGCTACTAAATATAGCGGTGGATGTAGATCCTACAAATGAAATGTTATGATGCAAAATGAGGGAATAAATCACAATTCTATTTAACAAAATTAGACCAAAAATGTGATCCTCCATCCCAAAGAGACTATAGTCTCCCTACTGAGCAAAGCTAAGCTGGGAGGGTCAAATACAATAAAAGAGCACCATTAAGAAGAAAGATAATATTTGTAATTCAAACAGACCAAGTTCTGTAAATAGGATTTTGCAGCAAGGCAAATAGCCAGATTGTACCACTGGGCTTCAGGAAAGTAGGCATTGGCCTTCTCCAGGATCTGCTTGGAAGGAATAGCTGAGGCAGACAGTCCTAGACAGGTCCAGGAGAGCTGTGGATTTTCAGCAATTGCCTTCTCCAATTCTGATGTACAGGAAATCAAGCAAAGCAGGAGGAAGCCTACATGAACAAATACAGAGCTCCTGACTAAACTCAAAACATAAATAGGAACACGAGATGTGGAAACAGGCACAGGTGACCCAGAAGGAATACAGAGGCACTGTCTTAGCATGAGGGGATGTGGTCAAGAAAGCCAAAGCCCACTTAGGAGTAGAACTTAGCAAGGGATTTGAAGAGCAACAAGGGCTGCTACAGGTACCTCTACAGCAAGTGGAAGATGACAGAAAACGGCTCACTGCTGAACAGGGCAGGGGACTAGGTGACAAAAGACACAGAAAAGGCCAAGGTATTCAATGCTTTCTTTGATTTGGTCTTTACTAATAAGATTTGCTTTCAGGATTCCCAGGTCCATGTCAACATCTGGTATAAGGAAGACCTACCTGAAGGAGGATCAGATTAGGAAATGTTTAAACAAACTGGTGAGACACTAGTCCAGAGGGTTTGTGTAGGCTAGGCAATGTTATTGCAAAGCCATTCTTGATAATGTTTGAAAAGTTAAAATGGTTGAAAAAGATTCCAAAGGACTTGCAGAAGGCAAACGTCACTTCTGTTTTGAGAAGAAGGATCTAAGAAACTATAGGACAACTAACCATCCTCACCTCAGTCCCTAAGAGAGTGATGGTAAGAAAGTGATGGAAAAAATATTCCAGGAAGCCTCTTCCAGACATATAAACAACATGAAATTATTTGAGCTTGGGTCAACACAGATTTACAGCACACTTGAGAAAGCTGACAGCCTTCTACAATAAAATGACAAGCTTGATGTATGTGGGCAGAACACACTTGACTTTAGCAAGGCCTTTGACACTGTCTCTCAAAACATCTTCATTGATAATCTCATCAAGTATAGGCTAGATAGACAGTGATGTGGAGTGAAAACTGGCCAAACTGTCTGGCTCAAAGGGCTGTGATCAAAGGCAAGACACATAGCTACAGGCCCACAATGGTGGTATTCCCAAGGATCAATCCTGAGGGCAATATTGTTTAATACCTTCATTAATGACCTGGAAGATAAGATAGGATGCACTCTCAGCAAAATTGCATGATACAAAAACAGGAGTAGTAGCTGATACATCAGTTGGTTGTCCTGCCATTCAGAGGGGCATTCAGAGAGCTGAAGAAATGGGCCGACAGGAACCTCCTGCAGTTCAACAAAAGGAAACATCAAATCCTGGACCTGAAGACAAATAACCCAGGACAGGCTGTGTGACTAGAGAGCAGCTTTGCCAAGAATTTGGGGTCCTGGCAGACATTAAGCTGACCAGGAGACAGCAATGTTCCCTTGAGGCAATGAAGGCCAAATCTCGAGCTGCATTTGAAGTGTCGCCAGCTGACCGAGGGACCTACCTACTCAGCACCGGTGAGGCACATCAGGAGGGCTGTACTCCCCAGGAGAAGAGACGTGCAAGTCAAGCTGTGATCCACAAAGCTGAGTAGGGGATTGGAGTACCTATTACACAATAAACTAAGAGACGGAATTGTTCAGCCTGGAGAAGGCTTAGGGTAGATTTTAGCAGTGTGCATAAAAAACAGAGTAAAGAAGGTAGAGGCAGGTCCTTCTGAATGGAACCCAGTGACAGAACAAAAACCAATCGGCACAAACAGGATGAAATGGATTTTCTTGTATTTATAAGAAAAATCTTTTTACTGTGAGGGCAGTTAAACAATTGACATAGATTGCCTAGACATGTCGTAAAGTCTCCATCCTTGGACTTATTCAACACCCACATAAACAAGGCCCTGATAAACCTGCTTTAGCTGACCCTGTTTTGAGCAGGGCTGTTGGACTAGATAACACCTGAAGACACATTCTACCCTCAACCATTCTGTGCTTTTGTGATCTCAGAAATCCTTTTGGCTTCTATTCCTGGCAGTGGCAAAGCTCAATTCTGTTCAAGTGGCAGAATGAGTTCTGGCTGCAGCAAGGGTAAGTGTAGAAGACAAATCAAGACAAAACAAACAGACTAGGGAAAAAAATCTAATACAACTAATACAACTTCAAAGCTACTTTCAAGTAAGAAAGAAAATCTAGTACACTGGTTTACACTACGAAAGACTACTACTGTAGCATTTATTAAAATCTAATAGAAATCATAGAAAAAAAGAGTATCTTTGCAGACACGTTTGAGATCTATCCACAGATCATACTTGGATTAACATTAGAACTGAAACCAGAAAGCTAGTCATGGTGTGAAGTAGCTGAAAGAGATGGGTAGAATTTCATTTTGATACAAAGAAGGAAAAAAAAAAAAAGGCAGCTGCTCTGAGTAACTCTAGAAGCTTTACTTCAGAACACGTACAGTGTAATCTCAGAAAACAACCCATGACAGACTGATAGCAGGAGGAAAGAAACAGCAAGGGTGTTAACAGGCCAGCTGGGACCATTACAGAGCACTGTCATTCATGTTATTGCTATACCTGATTCAGGACTGCTTGGGGTTTTTAAATCTTTCCTTTGACACATTCTTTTCAATTAGTCACTTGTTAATATGGCACAAGATTAGCTGTACACATCTTTAAAGCTTTCATTAAGAATGGTCTGAAAGTAACTTCAAGGGAAGGGTGCACCGTGTTTGTCAGGGCTAATTGTCTTATATCTATATGCTGAGCACTTAATAACCAAAGTGTGAGTTGGAGGTTTTCACAAGTTTTGGTGCTTTTTCAACTTGCAGATGGCAGTTGAAAGGTTGGAAGGACAACTGACTGAAGAGAACCTCTTCCCAGCTCATTAGGATGTTATATAATCAAACCTTGTCAACAATGTATTTTACAAACCCAGTACTATTTTTCCATTTATCCTATATATTTTACAGTGACTTGTGTCCTGATCTATATAATCTATAACCTATGGGCTTTGACATCTCTCTTGAGAAATAAGATAGTGATTTGAATCCTTTCAGATCTCTGCCTTACTGAATGAACTAACTAAATTATTGGATTATTCAGCAAGAGGCTTCTTTTATTGTATTTATGAATGTATGATATGTTTTGCAGAGTACTCAGTGGCTACAATAGTTATGGTGGGAACTCACATCAAAGAAAAAATTCAGTAGTGAGATTATGTTCTAATACTCAGATGAAAACATTACTGCACGTGCTTAGATGCCTACATTTAGGTGCTGCAAAAGTACTGCGGTATACATGGTGCACAGTTACGATGACTTACTTGACCTTGTTTAGAGCTTTAATTGAAGTAGACTGGCTTGTAGGTTGTTTTTTTTTTGTTGTTGTTGTTCCTTGAAAACACCCCTATTTGAGCACAAGCTGTACCTTCTGTGGTGTTCAACTATAACCTAAACAGAGGTCTTTTTCCTGTACTGACAAGATGGTTATCTCACATTGCAAAAACTGCTTGCTCTTCGGCCAAGAAAACCCAGAGAACTAGCAAGACAAACTAACAAAAGGGATATAGTTTTTAGTTTGAGAGCACACAGTATCAACTTTTTAAGATAATAGGCAAGAATCTGAAGTTCAAGGTTCACCAATAACTTTAGCCTTTGGTATTTATGATAAAGGTACCTAACCAACACCTAAGAGACATCTTGTCTGTTGTATATGTCAGATCACTTCTGAAGTATTTATCAACGTGTTGATATAGTTTGATATGAAATTAGTTTGAGATCTGTAATTCCAGACAACTGTAAGAACATGCCTTGTACTATATAACCAGATCTTCCTACAATGTAAGGACAAAAGTAAGCTGTTCCTCTTACATTTTAACCGTTTAGAGCTAAAAATGTATAATAGGAAGCATTCACACCCTGGAATGGCTTGGCTAACACAAAGCACTTGACCTTAATTGCCAGTGCCTTCCCACCCAATTCAATGCTCATTTTAATGAGGTGAAAAAAATGTGTCCTGTTATTAGGAGACATTTCTTCTCAGAAAGAGTAGTCAGGCATTGGAACTGGGAGGTGGTGGTGTCATTGTCCATGGGGGTGTTCAAGGAAAGGTTGGACCTGATGCTTAGGGACATAGTTTAGTAGGTGATACTGGTAGTAGGGTAATGGTTGAACCAGATGATCTTGAAGGTCTTTTCCAACCTCAATGATTCTATGCTTCTATTCCCATTGTAGTCATGTCAGAGAGCCAAAAAGGAACGAATTCAGTCAGAACAATTTTTAGTTCTTGACCTTTAAAACAGAGAACAATTACAGTCACAGCCTGAAGTAGTAAAATGAGGATACAGAACAAAACAAGAGTACCAACTCTATAACGTAAGCAGTCAGAGGGCTTGAGGCAGTAGCATACTTATTGTTAAATATGTATCAAATACATACCTCAGTAAAGTTCCCTTAGAGAAAGCTCTAAATACTTAAATTCACTTTTACAGACCCTAAACATTTCAAGTTTATCCACAATAATTTAACAAAGTAACAGGAGCTAATCATCTGGAGTAGGGGGTGAGGGAGTGACAGGATTACGCAGAAAGATAATAGCGACTCGTAATATGCAAGTACAGTGTTCTTAAGTTTCCTAGGGCACAAGTGATAGTTTTAATGTGGCAATGGAGAGCTGAAAGCATGCTCCAGAACCCAAACAACAATTTGAATATATCAGACTATTCTCATTATTCAAAGTTTGATGCATTTTGTAGTTCATCATAGGAAGAGTTTCTCTTCTCTGTCACCAGAGAAAAAAAATCTTTTTTTTTTCCTTTTTATTATTTCATCCCATATGTGAGCTTAACTAGGATCAATTCAGCTCAGATTTTTTGTCCAGATCTAAAAAAACAAACAAACAAACAAACAAAAAAACACCAAACAGGAAAGCAAATGCTTCCACATTGAGGTGTGCTGTAGCACCTTGTCAGATATCCCCCTAAAATGCCAAGTCGACTTGAAGGGAACTTAGAATAACAAATTCCTCTTCATATGAGAGAGCACTAATTCTAACATTAAACATAAATGAAAGTTTATAATGGACAGAGAATTCTATTGAGTAAGAGTTTACAGTAGTTCCTAAACAGAATTAACATTTTGTTTCACTGTTAACAAGGAGCATTTAGATCATCATCTAGAACACCTGGGAGTTAAGTGACAATGACCGAGCAGCAAAGACAGGCTATACTCCTTTATGATCCTTAAGGTTTGATATTATTACCATGATTGTCTACACCAACACTAAAAAAACTTGAATTCCCCAAGTTGTATTTCCTGTGTTCCCAGAACTGTCTACTTTTTACTCTCTCTAATTTAGCACTTATTTAATAAAACACCTACACAACAACTCTAAAGATATGCAGTATACAGGTCTACCTCTGACATTTAGAGTAGGTAAAGCACTCAACTAAAAGATTTATTTCTCAGACTGTCAAACTAAGAAACATCTAGGTATACTAGCTGAAGGAAAATAACTTGTCTTAAAGAAAACTGTCACATTTTAATACCATTGAGTATTTAAACTACATCTCACAAAATCAGCTTAGACAGGTTTTAAAGTAAGAATCCAACAGAATCCTCTTGTTTGTGCAAGTATCTATTGCACATACAAATCCTACATGCACTGCTCACAGACTAAACTGTGATGAAGACATTTTGAACACAGAAGTCTTCAGAAGTATACAGAAAGTGTTTGGACTTCCTTGCTCAACAAGTCTATCCTTTCCATTTCCACTTACCTCAGGGTACTGTTGATGGCCTCCAGACTATAGTTTCTTCATAGTCAAGCCTAAATTATGTTCTTTTCACCTGTATTCTATACTAGCTCTTTGTGCTCCCTGTATCCATCACCTCAATGTATGTCAGACTTCATTTACTTCCGTAAGAGCTTTAAATACTGCAGCAGGATGGTCCTTGCCTTATTTTACAGCTGTGATGGTCCTGCAGAATATACCCATTTTAGCTCTTACACTTGCCTTTAAGCCTATGGACAACATGTAAGAAGCGGTATCTATGCTAAGCTTATTTGCTTTACCTCCAAAACAGCACAAGAGACAACAAAATTGATTGTAGTATGCTTGCGTTGAAAAAGACAAGAAACTATTACATGCAGCAGTAGATTCTAATGAAAAGTAAGTATTCATCAGTTCCAGAGGCCACTCATTACAGCTTTGAGTGACTGAGTGCAGATATTAATTTACTTGCATTAAGTGTGTAAACTAGTTTATACAGTGATGGGAAGTATCTGGAAGAAAGATTTGTCTGCCAGCCTTTGGAAAGCTGTTTAAGTTTAACATAAACCTTCCTTTAGAGGAAAGTGGTATTTCCCTCCCCACAATCTACATCCCAGCATGACTTAAGAAGTGCTCAGTGCTGAACTGAAATACAGTGCTTAGGTGTCTGGATTTTTTTTTCCCCACTGTCCAAATGAAAAATAGACATGACAACACAGCAAGGTATTAACATCTTAAAAATTTTAAGGCACATTCCAACAAAATAAACTTTTATTGAATGCAGTATTAGGCATTCTGTTTTGTTTAAGGGAACACTTTCTCCTCCCCCCCCCCAAAGATATTCCCTTTGACAATTTCTAAAAGCTGTATTTCAGTTACAGAAATATTTCTCATGTCAAGAAACACCAAGCTTCAGTTTAGATTTTTTCTTGAATTATGAAGTGCAACGAAGTCCTTCCTAAAAAGGATGACTATTACCAGTAGGCACTAGAATGAGAGATCTTCAATTTGTTTACAATTGTTGGGTACAATGTTATGTTAATTCAAATTTTATACTTACCCATCTAGACCGTTGTTCTTAAAGAACTATAAAAAAGTGGTATTTAAGAATAAAGAAATGCAGCTTAAAGAGCAGTTTATCACCATTTAAAAAAATCTTAATGGCAACCTGCATATTTAATACCATTCCCACAGTAAGTCAGCTAGCAGAGACTTAGTCCAATAATTTAAAACTTGAGATAGGAATGTCTTTTGGTTCTGGATGCACATCATAAGTCCTCATGTCCAGTATGTGAAGGCTCAGTTGTTTCAGTCTCCACTTCCTCTCCTGTGAAATTAAGCATCATTATTATTAGAATGCAAAAGTGAACATGTCAAAAATTATATGATATAATTAATAATACATTAGGAATTTTTAATAGACAAACCCAAATCAACATATTTTGCAAGACCACACAGAGAATGAAGTCATATAGGGGAGCTACTTGCATCAGTGTCAGGATCCAAGCTTATGAAATTTATCTCAGATGCAAAAAAAAAAAACAAACATTGAAATAAACTGGTTTGATACTGGTAGTGGAAGATAAAAGCAGTACAGCTATTTCTATTCTAAGTTTTTGTTTTCAACTATTCACAATGAACTTTCTCTTTTCCACATCACCTGTCAGAAGACACTCAGAGTATTTGAACACAAAAAGCAAGTAGTATTCAGAATTACTTTCTACATTGCAAACTGCTTGCTTCAGATGTTAAAAGAGGCTTTAAAAAGCAGAGCAATCTAAGAAATAAGTTAGGTCAATTTGTAAATTGTTAATTTTGCTTTTATTCTCATGAAGTGTCAGATAACATTGAAACTGCAGTTATGTAGTTTTCCTGTGCAGTTATGCAGGAGATCTGTTACCATGTGCTTTTTTTTTTTAAATGGACTAATAACACCATGTACTGAAAGTAAAGGTCTTAATTGAATAACCTTAATGAGCAGTACTACATAGACTGTTACAATTTATTAATGCAAGATGAAAAAGTAGACCATAGGGCTTAGGGAAAAAAAAACACTAAGAAGTATGAAGAAAGTGAAGTTATAATAATGAGTCTCTCTCATATATCCTCCTGCATTCTTTTTTGAAAAATAATCTTGTTTTCACTTTGGAATTGTACAGTTTAAGTCTAGCCAAACAGCTCTCTACTACTGAAAGATGTATGTCATCTTCTCATTCACCAGTTCTGGCACTTGTGTGATCACAAAATAAACAAAATTCGGCTCACTCAACCAACAAGAAAGAATTCTGCTTAGTTTTCTGAAATTTGAGCAAGTTGAAGCGGCTTGCATGCAATTGGATAAACCCCTAAATCTTTATAAATAATAAAGAAAAAAGTGGGAAGGAAGATGACCTCCTTTTTATGATAGTGGTAGTCTGCTAGTTCACTTTAATTATGTAATGAAACCAAACACCTAGTGACTTACACAACCTTAAGCAAAAAAATTAAACACAAGGACATTTAAAAAACAAATACTCATCTTTGAACAAGAAAACATGCATGCCAGAATACATGGCCAACCACAAAAACTTTGGAAAGACTAGAGTTTTAGGAAGATGAGAAATTATACAGATTAATTCACAAGTGACTAGACCCTTAGACAGAAATACAGAAATACACCTCCAAGAAATACACCTCCAAGTTGTAGATTTATATATATATATATATATATATATATATATATATTTAAAAACGTCATTAAAAAGCTACTTACCTGTTTTTACAGTTTGAACACACGTTCCATCCTTATCTTCAAACCCTTCTGAACATACACACTTGTAACTACCTGAAGTATTAACACAGTCTTCATTCTCTTTAATGCATACCTTTTCAGGAAGATTACATTCATCTATATCTAGAGACAGGAAAAGAAAGAGTCCACTGCTATTATTTTGTTATATAACTTACTTATGCTCAGTCAAACGAGATTCTACCTCAGGCCACTTCCAACGCAGGAATTAATTGCTTAGTAAAAGCACTGAAGAGCAGAATGCTGCTGCAACAGATTTGACTTCTGTTAAAATAAACTGTTACAGTTCTTCATCTTTCAGACTGTGTATCAAACTTGCTCAGATAGAAGGTTATTTTTATGTTTTGCAGGTCCAATGTGAGGAAGTGAATTAAGCTACAGCATTTGTCTTAGCCTACTCAAGATTTCCCATGGTCATTTTCTGTTGATGCCACCAAGGTAAAACAAAAGGGAATGGAGCCTGTAAATACTACATCGTCACAGTTAAGAGCTATTTAAGATTGTATACCTTCTCCTCTCCCACACAGAGAAACTCTGATTTCACTCTTTTACTGTTGTTTTAAACTGTGTTAAAATTCACTACAAATTTGTATCATTAGAATTTGGAGATTAATGTATCAACAGAAAGACTCTGTACTGCATACCTTCCTTTCTGATACAAACTGAATATACGTGCACACTTCTAATGAAGTGATAGGTAACCGATACAACTTGCACATTTGTTTCATGAATCAACTATAAAATACTTTGATTCTTTTGTTGAAGTGTTTCACCTTTAAGCTTTGTCATGCATACTAACATAATAAAATAAATAAAATATTATAAAGTCATTATTGCTAATGCCACAACAACAGGGATTATTTTGATAGGCTTGAAAACTGAACCAGACTAAAGTGAAAGCACTTTAAGAGCTGCTCAGTGTGGCTACCTTAGAGTGAGCTAACTGGTGCTCTGCCATGTACAATTAAATCCACCAACCTGTACACTTTTCATCTTCCTTCATGTATCCAGATGCGCAGGTCTTACATTTGTCGGAACCTTCCCCCGTGCAACCTACACAGCTAGCATGACATGCTAAAGAAAACATTTTAAACATAAGAATAAGAATACCTTAGGTTTAAAATACCACCCCTTAAAGTCAGCCAGCTTACCCCCACAAGAAATAGCCAGAAATCTCTCACCTTTCTCATATGATATGTCTAAAGCCTCATCCTCCCCCAGCACAGTCAGGATCAGACCACATTTTACTAAATGCCTTCTCTAGTGTTATCTCTAGCATTAGATTAGGATTCTAGATGATACAGAACACAAGCAGATTAAAAAGAAACCTTTGCATGAGAAAGATCCTTCTGTGTTCAAACAATACTGCTCATCTTTGCAAGGAGAAGAAGCACACTCATCTAAATCTGAAATATAAAAAGTGACAAGTTACCTAAAATAGTAGTCATGATTAAATAGACAGATTAATATTTATATGCTATAATTAGAGAATCTGTAAGAACTGGCCCACAAAAACTAGAAACTTAAACTGCCTTCAGAGTAACCATCACAATGAGTTTATGCTCAGATATGCAATGTTGCAAATACAAGTAACATGGTAACTTATTTATTGTTTTGTTCAGCATAAGGTTATATTAACAAATCAAAACTGTGATCCACAGAGGCTGTTCTATGATGATAACAGACGTATCAGAAGAGATCAAGTCAAATAAAGCTTCCAGAATACCTGCCATTCTTGTCATTTCCAAGTCAGTGTTATGCTATTTGCATAAAAAGCATAAATGCATGCAAAACAGAGTACTCTTCTGGGATACTGTTGATTTTCTATCCTGTATTACCAAACTATGGAACTTTCTAAAGTATAATACAAACAAACAAAAAATCCACTCTTTGAGCACACGTATAAACTGCATAGTTTTCTACAAAAAGCATACTGAAAAAAGCCAAGTTATGGTTAGGACCAGCCAAGCTGAAAAACAGTTTTACCTAGGAAGTTAAAATACTCTGGTCTTGTCAATTCAAGGAAAGGGCACAACAGTATTCATACTGAAATATTTGGACAAAGAAAAGCTATTTCAGTCATCGTTGTTGCTGTTATCACTCCCACCAACTCCTCAAGTAACTTATACTTGATCAGTTGCAATGACTATTTGGAAAAAAGAGCTGTACAGAAGACAATACTAGGCAATCTAAAAACCCTCTTACTATGTTTTACAGTTGTCTAAGCAGGTGTCGCAGTAGCTGTAATTCAAATCTTCGTTCTCATTAACACTTTTCTCAAGAAGCCATGTTCACATAACTTTTAAGATATTGTTTCCAGACACTATGTTAAGGGTCTTTTGCTGGTTTGATTTGACCAGTTTGATATGGGATATTGCATCTACTGATCCCTGTTACAGAGTTTAAGTAGAGTATGTTACTCTCAGATTAGTCCAGTTCTGCATTGGGAGTGAACTCATTATTAGGGTTTTTCCTTAAGTGTCCATATGTATCTCCTCATAAACCAATTGAAATGTGAAGCTAGGAATAGATGAATGGGGAAGAAATACTGCTTTCCTACAATGTGAAAAGTCTGGAAAAGAGAAACTACAGACTGCAGAAATCTCAGCAGATTTCTTTCATAAAACACTTTCATAAAATACTATAAAACTTGACGTAATCTAATCTTATTATCCAACATTGCTGCAAAACCTGTTTGAAGTGTACTAAATATTACTCACCCACACAAGCTGCTTCTTCATTTTTGATCCAGCCTTCTTTACAGTCTTGGCAGTCTTTATTACTTGAACCAGTACAAGTTTTACAAGCGGCATGGCAGGCTGAAATGAGAGAAAACTACACTGTGAGCTATGCTGACAGATTCCAAGACAAGTTAATGCTCACAAATTCTCAAAGAAAATCTTATTTAGGATTCACTAGAAACCATCACCTTTTAGTGTTTTGAGCCTTGCATTCACAGGATTAAATTTTGATTTTACAGAGACATCATTTACAAAAATGCAGTTCTGTCCTAACAAAAGTACAGGAAGCCAAACCTGGCAATTAATAGACTTCTGCGCCACTTAAAACTGAGTGCCAAGAAATTGTACTGCCTAAAAGCGGCAGGTCCAGTTTCTGAAATATTTGAGAAAAAGAGATCAAGAAGGTAAACTGCTCAGCCACTCAGGGTTGGGACAACAGCTTAAACACTGTAGGATTCAATACTCCTTCCTACCAAATGTGTGAAGTGATATCAGTCTTCAGAAAACAAGGAAACATACGAGAAATCCAGCTGACAGAATGCTTGTTATATTGCAATATAAAACAAATAATACGGAAAAATTACTACAAGTCCAGGTTAAAAAAAAAACAAGATAATATTGAAAAAAAAATCATTAAATCCCACAGTCAGGATTTAGTTGCTACAGAATCTTTTTCAAGATGTACAAACAGATGAAAAATCTGGACAACTGAAAAAAGGTGAAATTTATTCCTAGAGCCTGATGGACTTTGTTTCATAATTGAGCTTAGATATATTTAACTGGAATCTGTAACATACATTTAACTAGAAGCTGTGTAGTTTACAGTACAGATCTGCTGTTTCCACACCTGCTTATTCCAGTTAATGTATCTGAAACATGAGGTAAAACTAGCTTTAAAACTCACTATACGGAAATCTTGAACTGAAATGACTGTACAGTACCTTATTAAAAAAAAAAAAAAAAAAGCACAAAGCTTGCTCTTCCTTTTCATCTCCCTCACAATATAGATGAATTCTGCTTCTTAATTTAAAGAAAGAAATTGGAGGGAAGGGGGGAAATACCAAGGGCAGTCTGGGAAGGTGACTTACCAAATTCTTAGAATTCCACCAGAATCACTGGCATGTCCTTTATGGACAAAGCTGAGTAATCAAACTACTTTCCTGTAACTACTTTCTGTTATTAACTTGTCTGTTTGAATTGTTTCTACTTTTGTTTACAAAAAGTGAAATTAGAAGACAAGGATCTTTGCATATATCAAAGATTTTATTACCTGTACAAACAGAATGTGTGTCATTTCTCAAGGTGCTATAGTAACCACTAGCACAGTCCAAACAAAATTCTCCTGTATACTCCTTGTTGCAGCTACATGAGCCATCTCCACCACGGGTTCCATCCCCATCACAGTGGCCATTTCCATGACAAGGTCTTTCTGATCCACCACGACAAGCTTGAAAGGATGAAAACCACTTTTTTAAAATCAGATCTTACAAGAAATAACTTCATATTCTCAGCCACAACCACCCTAAGTGCCTCCCTCTGCATAGACAGTACAATGTAAAAGTATATACCCGTAACAGTATCCAATTTCCAAAATCTTTTTCTCTTGAGAGCAACCAAAAGGCATGGAACACAAAATGCTAATATATCCAAGTATAGGGAAACTCAAAACAATCTCCAGGGAAGTTCAGTTATAAAATTCATTATGGCTAAAGACCGTGACTTCTAATTTTATCTATTTTTGCTGGCTAAAGTTGGTGTCTTTATTTCAGATATCTAAGAATGGTCGCACTGCTGTCAAAAGAACCTACTAGCAAGCAATCACTTAGATCAATGTCAGGAATTAGCACTTCATTTTCAATAACTGTCAATATAAGAGGACAAAACTGACCTCCAACAAGGTGTAAGGTTTTACAGATTTATAAATTATACGAACTTCAGTGGCCAAAATCCCTTTTTTTTTTTAAATCACTTTTGCATCACAGACCTTACTTTTACACAACTATCCCCCACCTATTTCTCTCACTCTCTTTTTAACTCATCCTCAGTTGTGAATTTCTTCATTTAATCCCCAAGAGCATTTTGGCTGATTTAGTCTTGAAACCAGGCAAGGACTGCTGTCTGCATACCTCTGAAAGGTCACCTAAACTACAGACTTCATCACAGAGAAACTTGAAGCAGAGATCAAGAGTATATGTAAAAGCTAATCAGATGGATTCTGCACGAGTACCCATGACAGCTTTATACATTACTTCATGCCTTAAAGACCTTTCTTCAGGCAGGAAGCTCACAAGGCAGCTAAGTACCACGCCGCACGCAGGTACGCACTACACAGCAGCTGCTCTCTCAAGCAAAATATCATACTTCATATGTCCTTGTTATGAAAGACTGAGACAAACAAATGAGTGAAGAACACATCTGTGACTGTATTTTTTAAAAGAAAAATTACCAAGGCAATCTGGTCCATAAGTTCCAGCTGGGCAACAAACTTCTATTGTTTCTATGCAAAACCACTTAAACAAATCAGGATACTTCTTCTTTCTGTGTATGAAAGACATTCATTTACGAATTAAAAGAATTAAAATTTTTAACAGTCAACTAACAAAAATGAACCTGCACGCTGTCATCCAAAAAATCTGTTGTGTATGACATGAGATTAGAAACCTATGTTCTCTCTTCTGAAATGATGACTACCTTATTTCAGGAATCAACTACTAGGAGGCCTCCTAGTAACTGGAGGACTTTTTAACATGAGGTCTTTTTTTTTTTTTTTTAATTTACTATTTGTTATCAGACTCTACCCAAATTTTATATTTATGAAAAAGTGAAATATGACCAACAAAATGACTTTAATGTCACCTTGACCCCCACCACCTTTTTTTTTTTTTTTTGAAGCACCTTACTTTAAGGGAAAGTTTGTATACAGTTTAGACAGTCATATTTATATATTCCTCTTAAAAGATAACGGTTGTGTGCTTACCTCAAGTACACAGAGGAGAACCCAGGACAGATATTAACATTTGCTCAACTTATAGCCAACCTGACTTCACGGTAAGGTGCACATTAAAATTCCTCTTTCTATTTTTCTTTTTTAGCATGAATCAAGTAATATTTCAGAAGGATTTTTTTATATTAAGAACTTATAGTTATGTGATACTCTAGCACTAGAATATACACCTAATTAATAATAAAATCACTAAGTATTATTTTGCAAGCAAGCACAAGGACTGCTATAGTTTCAAATGACAAACGAAAGATCTCGGTATCACACAGACACTGAAATTCCAGAAACTTTAACAAAGGAAAGCCATAAGGAAGGTTTAGAAATTATGAAGTCTGAAAGAAGTGATGTCTTCAGAAACACCTGTGGCATGTACAGCTTTTCCTTCTAAACTATTTGATATGATTGTATTCACTTCAAGGCCCAGACCCTGAAAAGTAAACCTACTGAGACCTTGTTAAAAAAGATCTAAGGTATCCGTAGCCAAAGAAACCATCTTTGGAAACTACCACAGATTCCGAATGACATTTTTAGATTAAAGGACAGGAGGCAAAGTTGATCAACTGCACTCAACATATCTTTTAAATAAGGAAGCTTTCCAAAAACAATGTATTTTTATGAATGTTTTTTGTTTAAATTTTAGGAAGTCTACTTGGTCAAATTCTCTAGTCTAAGATCAGTTTCTTTCAGTCCTGCAAATTTTAGCACATTCTCTGAAGTCATCTTGTTTGATCTGGCTTGCAGAGCTCCCCTTTCCTTCAGTTTGAGTGTTAAATGTATACTTAATACTGCGCAGCAAGGTAGAAGTACGAAGCAATAAAGCAAACATTAAAAAAAATGGATTATCAAGAATCCTTATCCAGTGATGAAGTGGTATAATGACAGTTCACCCTACTGAATTACACCTGACTGGATGCAGTCCACCTCTGCAGGGACACAGAAACAGTAGATGAGCTACTCTCTACATGAATTTCCAGCTCCTTCATCCACATTGTATGATCCCCAACACAAGCCACTCAGTATCACTATCTGATTGTCATATTTTCCCGTGCCAAAAGCATTTCTATACCATAAAAACAACTGAGGGACTGGAAAAAATCTTGGTCTAGCACCTTATCAACTCAAGGTAATAAAAAAAACACCCACTTAATGATTTTGTTATCTCTGAATAGGAGAATGAGTATTACTCACTTTGAGTAAACAAAATATCCTATCAAGCTTTCTTTTTCATCCAAAATGTATTTAGATGTCCTCGTCACTTTCTGCTGTTGTATAGCTGAGCACTACTTTCGTTCAGAAGTGGCTGCAATTAGCAGCACTGAATTAAATTTGGAATGTACAGCTCAGAGTAGCCTCATGGTGACTCTTGGAACGTCCACAGCTACCTGTACTCCACAACTGACAGGAGAATAAAGTGGACTTTTAATTATACACTTTCCGTCTCTGTGCTACAACAAATATATTCCTATTGATCAGGCACAGAATATACCATTAATATTTCATCCTCTTTGATGCTTATCAGCACAGAGGTCTACACAGAAAAATTGATACTTACAGTTTGAACCACCATTTCTCTATATGTTCCTCATGCTCTTCTACCATGTTGTTACATTCAAAGTTACTACTGTCACACAGATTCTCTATGATCTCTACAAGACGAATTTCACTACAAGCAGAGAAAGAAAGTCATGATTTTAATTTTAAAATATTATTTGGTACCACACAAGACATGTTACAGAAGCTTGACTTCAGCCTAGGATACTTTATCAGTTTAGAGTGTGTTCTGAACTAGTTCCAAGACACAGCAAATATAGTAAAGTTCATTAGTTCTTTATTCTGGTAACTAAGAAGATTAGGACAACCACAAGAAACGCTTCAGCTTGCTTGCACTTATTATGTTTGCAGACTGTAGGTTGGTAAGATTTTTCTAACAAGCTCAACAGTAAATTTCAAGTATTGCTAATATCTGATAAAAGCCCACGAAACTAGACAGTAACTGAGGTTCAGAAATCCCACCCTTGCATTTCAGTGTTCCAATTAAGAATAAAAACTGAATTTGAAATTTGGAAAAAAGATGGCTGATCACACTGATCAGTCATCAAACATATATGCAAAGGAGTACAGTAATCTGTGCCTCTTCTAGTTTCCTATTCAGTGCTAAGATATTGAATACGGAGCAGTTACTGGTTTAATTCTAAACCAAGTACTGCAGTCCACCAAAATGAAGTCCACCTCTTATAAGAGAAACAATTAACTATGGACCATTATTTAAAACTGTCACTTTAGGACTCCAGTGGGTAAATAAATAAAAAAATACCACGTCCAATAATCATATTCACTTTTGTTGTTTTCAGAAGCAATACAAATAGAAGCGTTAACAAGGGATGTCAGTCTTTACTGTAAACTGCAGATGTAATGTAATCTGCTACATTTTAGTCAAAAAGAATTCAGGATTTGGACATATGAAACTTCAGCTGTTACATTCAATATTCAAGTACCAGACTAACACCAGTTCTGCAAAGTTACACACAGCAGACATGAAACTCTACTGAACCTGAAGCGCTGAGACAGCTTACCTGGACTCATACTTTGACAACGTCTTCTCTTCCCAGGCAGTATTTCCACCACCAAAGTTCTTCTTCGCCGTATCTGCTAATCCCTGGCAAACGAAAAGCACCAAAAGAATCTAAGTAACATAGTTTGTTTCTAACAAAAGTGAACGGCAGCAGTAAATACTTTAATGACATTGCAGAAACTTCAGTAAAACTCTGAAGCTGATGATCAAACTGTTCATTAAAAAAAAAAAAGAATCATCTTGCGCTATAACACATAGACAAGGCTATGGGAGAGTCTTAACTTCTCAGGAACTTATTAACAAGTCAAATGGGCCCTCTGCTTCATTCCATTTTGGTAGTATCTAGCCCAATCTTTGCCATGTTGTAACTTTAATATGTAAAAAGGCAACACAATAATTCGGTGTGACCAGCACACCTTCCCTGAGTTACAGCCAGTACTCCTCTAAATATACCTTGTAAAAAATCCCAGAAGTTCAAGTGTACAACAGTGAATACAAGCATATGTATTAAGTATCTGTCCCAAGCCACAGAGGTCCCTTGCTGCCTCTGCCACAATGCAAGACTGTTGTAGGTGACAACACACAAAGAATCACAGAATCGTTAGCGTTGGAAAAGACCTCCAAGATCATCTGGTCCAACCATCCCCCTACCACCAGTGTCACCCACTAAACCACGTCCCTAAGCACCACGTCCAACCTTTCCTTAAACACCCCCAGGGATGGTGATGCCACCACCTCCCTGGACAACCCATCCCAATGCCTGACTGCTCTTTCTCAGATGAAATGTCTCCCAATTTCCAATCTGAACCACCCCTTGCGCAACTTGAGGCCATTCCCTCTAGTCCTGTCACTAATTACCTGAGAGAAGAAGCCGACCCCCAGCTCCCCACACCTTCCTTTCAGGTAGCTGTAGAGAGCAATAAGGTCTCCCCTGAGCCTCCTCTTCTCCAGACTAAGCAACCCCAGTTCCCTCTGCTGCTCCTCACAGGACTTGTGCTCCAAGCCCTTCCCCAGCTCCGCAGCCCCTATCTGGACACGCTCCAGGGCCCCGATGTCCTTCTGGTAGCGATGGGCCCAACTTTTAGGGGACGGTGCCCTCCACCAACGCTTACCCCACACCCCGCAGGCAGCACAGCAGGCCCCTCTTTCCCCATTAAAACACCAAAACAACCCCGCCGCTGGCGCTCAAGCTCGGTACCATCCCATCCCCGTGCCCGCACCCCAGCACCGGGGCAGACCGGGGGCAGCGGCCGGGCACTGTGGCTACCCCCAGCGGGCCGCGACGCGGCCCCATCCCCGCCGCGCACCTGGTTGAACCTGTCCGCGATGTCCCGGCAGGTGGAGCACGCCAGGCGACGCCGCTCACCGGCGGCGGGGAGCGGCGGGAGGACCACCAGCACCACCAGCAGCAGCAGGGCAGCGCACAGCGAAGGCCGGGCCGGGCGCGGCGCGGGGCCGGGCCCCATGGCGGGGCCGGGGGGAGCCCGCAGCCGCCTCAGCGCCTCAGCGACCGCCGAACGCGAAGCGCCTCAGCCCAGCCCGCCCGGCGCGGCTTGGCCCCGCCCCGGCCACCGTAGCAACCGGGGAGGCAGCGGCCCGCGAGCCCCATTCGGATTTCCGCGTCAGCCGCCCGCACACTCGGCCCGCCGCCGCTCATTGGCAGAGGAAGGGCGAGAGGAGGGACGTGGTCCAACCGGCGCCCGCCACGCTGCGGACCAATCGGAGCCCCCCGCGTGCGCTGAGAGCCGGGTGTACGGGGGTGGTGCCCAGCGGCTTAGCGCTGCACCGCCATGATGGGTGAGGGCAGCCGCGCACCCCGTGAGAGCTTCAGAGCTGGCCGCCATTTCTATTTGGTGGCCGCCTCTGCATAGCTCCGCATAGAGGCGGGAGGGGCGTGCTGTGCCCTCACCTAACATGGCCGCCGGGAGGGCGGGTGACGTGGGCGCGGCGTCCCTCATCCCCGTTCCGGCGGCGCCCGTTGTGAGGCGGCCGCGGCGGTGAGCGGGGGATGGGGCTGAGGCTGAGGCGACACGGGGGGACGGGAGGAGGCGGAGAGGCCCCGGGGCGGGTCCCCGGGGCGGGTCCCCGGGGGTAGAGGCAGAGAGCTCCCGCAAACGGGTCCCTGAGGTGGGCCGGGGTGGGGGAACGGCCTCCGAGGCATTCCCCGGCTGTGCGGGGCGCGGCAGGCAGCGGGGGCGAGGTGAAGCCCCGAAGAGAGCTGGGTGCTCGGAGAGGCCTGGGGGCGCAGGGGATGCGGTCTCTCACCTTCACGATTAACACACAGGGCACATAAACCTGCTGCAATTATTCACCCTGTGACTGCTAACAACCGCTTAGCAAGGCAGAGGACCTCTAGGACAGAAAGAAGGTGTAAATTACTAACTAAGGCTGTCATAATTTATACGTGACGCGCAGTGTCCTTAAATTGGCGATTCTTAGGCTTACAGCTCAGTAGCCGCGACGTGTCTGCACCTCGGTCACTAACGTTTCAAGGAAAGAGAAGAGACCCGGAGCGCCCGGCGGGACCCGGGCGGCTGCAGGTGGCTCAGCTCAGCACGCTGCTCCTGCCCGGCTGAAACGGCCGGCAGAGGTAGGTTGGTGTCCTTCGTGGCCGCTAGAGGGGGGTCGCATGCTTTGTGGATAGCTTTGGTGGTCACCTAACGGCTGGGTGGCTGGCCGGCCCGGTTCGGGTGTGTGTTGGGGATTGGTGGGTTGTTTGTTGGTTGGGTTTGGAATCGGGAGCGTTCTGTGTGTCACTTCCTCAGTCTCAAGAGTTAACATTTTCTACATAACTGTGCAGTACCTTCATAGCTGGTACGGTCACAGTCTTCATTTCTTGGCTCAAATTTCTCTTCTCCGTTGCTTTTTTTTTTCCTCTTACCAAGTCCCCAGACTCATGAGGAAACATATACAAAATAGCAACTGTCATCTTTCTTCTTATAAAAGAAAAAAAAACAATCCCAGCAACTACAAGGCTTAAAGTTGACCTCTGAAGGAGGTCAGCTTTAAAGCAAAGTTGGAATAGCTATTAAAGTATAGCAATAACATGAAAATGGAAGATAATGCAGTGTACATTTTACACAAGCTAGACCAAGCCAAAAGGGGAGGACCTTCGGTTGGGATGCTCTTGGTTCTGTTTGGATGCTTCCAGACAGAGCATGTGAGGGGGTGAAATGCAGTCTCTGCAGATGGATTCAGCATTCAGGTTGGCTGCCAAGCTCTTAACATAATTATCCCAAAGAGTGTCTGAAAAACATAAGTGAGCCAAGTATAATAGATTTTCATGAGAAGATTAGAAAGTCCATTGTTGAAACCAATGACACTTCCACAGGAAAAGTATTTAAGAAGTCTGTTTGGGGAAAAAAATGTTTTAGGCTTTTTTATGGGGGGAAAAAAAAAATTTACACCCAACTTAATTCCAGGAAGGGGTGAATTCCCTGCGTTGAAAATCTCTGCCTTTCAAGATTCAATCTTGAGGCAGACCTTTGGGATGCGTAGGGGAGGAGGGTGTAAGTACTGCTGTGTTGTGTAGCTCTGATTAAGATTCTTCAAAAGTTGTCAGAATGTTAATGATATGGAAATATTTGTATTTGCTTACTATATTCCTCTAACCTTCATTGTTTAAAGTTTTTTATTAAATGAAATTCTGTTTTTGTATTTTTTGGCATTTTAAAAGTAAAAGCTGTAAATTGCATGCATTTCGTGTTTATGTAGCAAATTTATTCTAAACATCACATTCGGCGTCTACTTGTCTGATAAATTTCACTTAAAATTCAAGCTTTGTCAACATCAACTTTTGACAGAGCTGGTTATCTTGAGACTTGACAAGATCACTAAATTTGTTAGACTTTATCTCAGAAACCTAGGTGTTGTCTTCATGCTCTGTTTTTTAATCTTCTAGTGTGTTTCCCTTCCAGGAATTTCAGTATGTATAATGCATATAGTTATCTTGAAAATCTCTGAGTATGCTGGCAAGCTTGCTTACTTCAGGCGTATGCTAGGACTGAAGTCAAAAAGATTCACGGGGAACGTTGTGCAAACTGTGCATGGGATATGCAGCTTCACTGCCATTTAGAAGTAAGGGGTTGATTATGTGCTGATCAGTTAAAGATAGCAGTAGCAGTCTATACTAGTAACTTTTTTTTAAAGCAGATGATATAATTAAGAATGAAAAGATAAAGCTGCTTGACACTTAAGACCCCAAAAATCCTTGTAAAAGGACCCAGAATATCTGAAATGTTAAGCTGAGAATTGTCATTGAGGAAAACCCAACTTGCTGCTGTGCTGCATCTGCTTCACGTGAAAGGCAAGTTGTTCAAATGCCCGTTTTGCTGTATGGCCTGAGCTAGACAGATCCTTCAGTGTCCATTTTTCTCTTGGGTGGATTTGGCCAGAAATGTGAGATGTCTCTGTACTTAATGGAAGAATTCAGCAAGAGAGCTTTCCAGAGGCAAGAATGTGAATAAGATGCACTGCACAGAGGCTTAAATCCTACCAAGCACTTCTCTAAGTGCTGCTGGTGGTAGTTCAATACTTCTTTTACTGCTGCTGTGGAAAAATGATTCTGTCTTAGCAAAACTCAATTTTATCCGTCCCTGTGTTTGTTGTTGTTTTTGTTTTAAAGTACTAGGCACAGGTTAAAAAGACTTTCTACTTCCTGGGATGTGGCGTTTACTTAGGCTCCTAACATTGCAAAACAATCCAAAAATTGTGAAGACCTACCGCAGAACTCTGCCTTTGAGCCTCAGATTAGAGCTTCAGTTAGCAGTAGGAATTACAAGAAATAGAAAATTATTACATGATACATGTAGGAATATATATGTGTGTATATATATATATAGTATAATATGTAGATACATACAATTTACAGGGATTACATAAGTTTCTGGATTAACTGGTCTTTTCTGTGGAAAGAAGGAACATTTAGGTTGCTTTATCTGTTTATTTTTACTAATGAGCAGGACATATCAATTGAGGAAAAGGTAACTCTAGGAGGCAGTTGCTAAGTGATCCTAATAAATCTGCCAGCTATCTTACATCTGTTTGGTCTACCAAAACACAGAAGAAAACATCTCTAACCAAAATCCCAGTTGTACCTTAAAGGTGCTATGTTAAAAGTTTATTCTTGTTCTGTTCCCAGAGAAACAAGTAACAAACAAAATCTTTTCTCTTATTAAACTGTAAACTCAGAAAAGTGGGAAGCTTAAGCTAACAGGAAGTAGACTGCTGTGTTTTTGCTCAAAATGGGCATGCAACAGAACTTTTTACTGTTTTATAAACTGAAACTAGTAAAGATGAGCTGCATAATCATTAAAATACCTGTGCTTTAAGTGCCCTTGATGTTGCCTAAAATACACCACAGATAATACCATAAGTATGGGTCACCATAGTGTTGTGAAACAAAGCACAGGGGACAGATGGCCTTTATTTCCAGGTAGGAGTGCGAAGGACTGGGTTCGGACGATGCTGACACAGTTGTGGTGTGGGTGCCAAGGGGGATTCATCCTTTTCTTGCTGATTCCAGACCTAGCCACTGGCAAGCTAGCAAACTCAAAAGTTCAAAGTACTCTGTTCTGAACAATTAATCATCCTCAAGCTTCTTCTCCCACGAACTTCAGAGTCCCAGACGAGAGATAGTATGTTCTAAAGATCGTGTGTAATTCCAGTGTGAGATTAAAGTGAGAGTAAATTACAAAGCTGCCTCTCCCACAAAACACAGACATAAATGAGATGGTGCTCTTGGCGGTGGTGGCAGTATGGGGCACAAAGGAAAATATCTCCTTAAGTAGGGTCTGTGTTGTCTGATGTCTTGTAGATTGAAAATTAAGTCTTTGCACTTGCAGAAGATGGCATGAATCCTGAAATGCAGACTGAATATGTTTTTGACTATATTTTATTCATTGAATGCATACAGAAATTGTGATACATGATTCAAATGATTCTTTGTTTAGACTTGTACAGTACTGTAGTACTACTTCTTCCTGTATGAACCAAGCTTATCGATCTTGTTTGTTTGTTTGCTTCATGATGTTTTATTAATGTATGGTCTTTTAATCTTCAATGATAATAGAATATATGCAAGTTTCAATCCCAGGATGGCTCAGAAGAGGAACTCGAGTGGGCGGTCGTTCCCACTACTGCTGCTGATGATTGTTGTGGCCTTTGTTCATTTAACTGTCTGTCCATTTACAAAAGTGGAGGAAAGCTTTAACCTACAGGCCATCCACGATGTTGTGTACCACCAGCTGGACTTGGATAAGGTGAGTTGAAAAGAAGGTGTTCTTTTGTGGATGCTGTTAAAGCCTGCAACATCCTCCTTTATGAGTAGGATAAATGCAACATGAATATGATTTATCCTGATTTTCCTCTTTTTCTGGTTTGTCTATCTTACTTATGTTTTTCCCTTTTGCAGTATGACCATCATGAATTTCCTGGAGTTGTCCCAAGAACGTTTCTTGGACCAATTTTTATCGCTGCTCTTTCCAGCCCAGCTATATACGTACTTTCTCTGTTAAAGATGTCCAAGTTTTACTCCCAGCTGATAGGTATGAGAACTTAGTCCAGTAGTAAACATACATATATTCAAACTTGTTTTAATGTTTAACATTGTTGTAACAGTCAGTGTTTGGATCAGTGGTTAAAACTCTTTTCTGTAATGAGGGATTTTGCAAACTGTAGTTACTTAGAGCCAGCACAGCAATTCCACCTCTATCTTTTTGACTAATTAACAACACAGAGAAAGTTTTTGCTAACAGATGTCTAACAGTGTAGAAGAAGCAAATGTCTTCAGAGAATACATTCCATGTATACTTGTGTAAATACTTCAGAAAATATTGTTTGACTTGGGCATAGAAGTATTGACCTCTGTGGAAAAGTATCAGGCAAATTAAAGGTGGGTTAAAATAAATTAATGTGGGTAGGTTTTTTTTTTCCTCTTCTTTAGAGTGGCTTATATTGTGAGATCTTTTGTATTATTCTTAATAACTTCCCATTAGTTACATGTTTGTCCATCAGGGATCAATCTGATATTACTCATATTTTCCCACTCTTATTTTTCTAATAGTCCGAGGAAGCTTGGGGCTCAGCGTGATTTACACGTTATGGAAGTTGCAGAAAGAAGTTAGAAAGCAGTTTGGAGCAACTACATCAACAGTCTTCTGTCTCATAACTGTTACTCAGTTTCATTTGATGTTTTACTGTACACGAACCCTTCCTAATGTGTTTGCACTTCCTTTTGGTGAGTATTTGCATAGAAAGAATTTTAAAATATAAAAAAATCTCAAATGTGTGGATAGTTAAAATATAGAAAAAAGTATGGTTAGACCAAATTTACATATAAATTTATATATATACACTTGGTTAAATGGTGTGATAATGAGGTGAGAAAACTTAAGCAATTGTGGCTTTTTTCTTTTTTACTGTACATGACTTGCAATGACTTGAATCTAGTTGTATTGAATCTGAATATACATGGAGTTTGTCAAGAGTTTTGAGTACACATCTCTGCATAAAACAGAGGCATTGAAAAAAAAAGGCAGTAGGTACACCTGCAGTTCAAAAAAAAAAAAAAAACACCATAAAAATCTGAACATAATCTACACAGGAAGCAGCTTTCTCATGAGACTCTGTAACAGACTCACACAGTAAACTCTCCACCTTCCTCTTCTGGAGTTAAATGTAGCAGTTTGTACACTTAAAGAGCCAGAAAAAAAAGATCAAGTTCAAAACCCTACCCTTACACATACAGGTTTTTCCCCAGAGATGATGAGAGGAAAGATTAACCGCATATGACAGATATTAGCTTAGTCACTTAATGCTTCAGTGGAAGTTGTTCAGCTAATAAAATCATGAGGTTGGTATAAGAACCTGTGTAGAACAGAACTGAAAACAGTACAAAGAATGATGGAATTGTCAAATAAACATTGTATAGTAGCAAACTTTCCAGATCATTTTTGTAGATATTAGAAAATACAAGTTCATTTATGTGTTTGTGCTGTTACCTGTTGATTACTTGTGAAATAGTATTGTTCTCTTGTATTTTGCTTAGTGTTCATGACTGCTTTACAGTGTAGTCAGTGTTATCATTGATTTGAACCGCAAAAACGTAGAGGTAACTTCATCTGTGGAGATAGGGTGCATCTCTGGCTAACCATGCAAATGGACTAATAGTTCCTTCTCCCTCAGTGATCGTTTGTAGTCTCTTTTTCATATTTGAAATGGGTTCCAGTTCTCATTAATAGACGATATGCTCATCCAAGAGAAGAATCATAGAATAGCCGAGTTGGAAGGGACCCACAAGGATCATGGAGTCCAACTCCTGGGTCCCCCAGAGGACCACCCAAAAAAACCAGAGCATGTGTCTGAGAGCATTGTCCAAACACTTCTTGAACTCCAGCAGGTTCGGTGCCATGACCACTTCCCTGGGGAGAGAAACCTAACTCTTCAGCAGATATTGAGCAATAATAATTATGAGTCTTAGTTTGAAAGGCTTTTAGTACTCCCTTAAGTTTGAAGGAGGTGAGGATCAAAAGCTATTAAATGTACTATTTAGAAAGAGTTGCCAGATGTTCCTTCACTGGTTATGCTTTTCCTACTTACTTAAGCATCAGCTATAGTATGTTGCTTGTTTTTCTAAATCACATTTCTGTGATGAGGAAGAATGTCTGGACCAGAAATAATAGGAAGACCAAGGTGGCAAGGGGTGGGAAGTTTGAGTAACAAGGTGCCTGTATTAATAAAAGCATTACCCTGTAGAAAACAAATAATTCAGACAGTTTTGTTTTATTTTTACAGTGCTGTTGGCATTGACATATTGGATACAGCAAAAGCAGAGGCCATTTGTTTGGTTCTCAGCTTTGGCAATTATAATCTTCAGATCAGAGCTTGCCATATTCTTAGGCCTCATGCTTCTGGTGACATTATTAACTAAAAGAGTCTCCGTTTTAAAAGTGCTTTCCCATGCTGTTCCTGCTGGAATTTTTTGTTTGGGTAAGTATTTGCTTAAGGGAGAAAAAAAAAAGCCACATACTAAATTTAGCAGAAGTCTGGAGATTTGCCTGTCTTCTCTGGTGACCTGGTCCTTGTGGCTTTTTTTTGTGTGATTCCATTTGCTAGTAACACCACAAACATAATTATTTCTTAGAATGTTTGTGAGTGAGGAACTAATTGTGCACAGAGCAGTAGAAAGATACCATGACCTCTGCCTTTAGATGCTTACAGTATCTAAAGTCCTAGTCTTGAAAAGGCTTGGATGTGCGTGTTTAGTTCAGTATAATCAGTACCTGTCTGTAGTTCCAGGTGCATCATCAGCTGTAGTATCTGTTGCTGTGATGACAAGCTGAAACCTGGATAAAATAGAAGTGTGACAGACAGGGATACTGAGCAAGAGGGTTGTGGGGAGAGTCACAGTTTAGCTTTGTGGATGCTTAAGGTTTAAGAAAAGTCTCCTTTGTTTCCCTGTTTCTTTATTACATTAACTTGAACGGCTTAGGTGATTATTCACAATAGTTTGAGAAACTTTGTTTCTACCCATCCACAGAAAGCTTGTGCACATAAGTAAGCTTTTCTGCCAGCCTACCTAATAAAAAATGCTGTCATCAGATGGCTGATGATGAACTCTAGTAGTGCGCTGTGCTTTCCACAGTAGAAACAATGAATGATCATTGCATGTGCGTTTGGAGGCACCTCATAGTGTAAGAAGCCCAATAGGAATTTCACTGGTACTCCCAATCTCACCTTGGCAAAGTTTGCAAATACCAGAGCAATTCTCACAGAGCTAAGTGGAGGAGATAGGACTGATGGATTTGCTGCTCTTTCTGTTTGCTTGCCTTTAATCCCTTATCATCATTCTTCCCTCCCACCTAATAAATAGTAACAGAATTTTTAACTTATCAGCTTTACAATAAAAATCCACTTAGTATTATTTGAAGTTAAAACATATTTCTTACCGTTCATTATACTTAATGCTCTAACATTCTTTTTAAAACAAACTTTAATTAAACCATTGTATTTCACACCTGGGATTGGAGTGGGGGAAAATCTCAGATTCCTATCTGGCATGCTTCTATTAAGACTTCCATTAAGAAGTGCCTCCCACTCCTGCATTTCCATTGCAAGACAGATATATTCAACCTACTCTGTGGCTTTGGGTGAAACTTACAGTGCATGTTCCAGTTTGTGTTATTCTTGTCAGTCATTGTGCACTGTGGATGTGCTTGTTTGGTTTTCTCTGTTTTTTAGTTCACCCAGATTTGTATTTAATTCTTTCAGGGCTAACAGTGGCTGTGGATTCTCTATTCTGGAGACAACTTGTATGGCCTGAAGGGAAAGTGCTCTGGTATAACACAGTTTTAAACAAAAGTTCCAACTGGGGAGTATCCTTTGAAACATTGAGGGGAAAAAGATCTTCAACACTGTCAGCTAAAGCAAAGACCTGTTCCTGAGACTCAGTTTTGGTGTTGATGAAATACTTAATGAAAAGTTGAATTTATTTGAAGTGTATGAGGCAATGTCTATTTCTTAGATCTTTCCTTAAATTTAAACTTCTGTTGACTTTTTGCTTCTTCATGTTCTACCAGTATAAATCCAGGTTTCTTCCCTGTAATTTTTTGTTTCTTATCATTAGTGCTGTTTGATATACCTCCATTGGACAATATGAAAGTAGCTAGACAACTGCTTTTATTTCTCAAAGAGTAAGGGAGTAAACCAAATCCCAAGTGATTTGTGATATTCCAAAAATTATATCTGTGATACACAAAAAATCTACTGCACATTTGCAAAGTTTGTGTATGCTACTGTAAGGATTATATAGTTTACTTCTTAGTGAAAGCATCCTTAACTCTCCCTCTCCTTTTCACCGTGAAGACCTCCCCCTTCTTGTGGTATTTCTATTCAGCCCTGCCTCGTGCTTTGGGATGCAGCATTATATTTGTACCTTTAGGTGCAGCAGAAAAGAGAACTCGGATATTACTTTTGCCAGCACTGGGCTTTATTTTCTTGTATTCATTTCTCCCACACAAAGAGTTGCGTTTTATCATGTATACTTTCCCCGTCTTCAACATAGTGGCTGCTAAAGTATGCTCACGAATGTAAGTTTGAAATTACTTTTTTTCTTTCTGAAAATTTAAAAAAGAAGTAAAGCTGTTACTACTAATTTTATGCACTTCTTTCTATCTTGGAGTCTGGGTTATCTTAAGATCTACAGATGCTCTAGAAAAGAGGTCTGCATCATTGTACCCATGCTACTAGTGAGGGAAATGAAGAAAGAAAAGTGATAGGATTTGGAAGGATAATTTGGCAAGTCTGTGGCAGAGTCAAGAGCAGAGTTCTGATTTTTCTGTCATGCTCTTGCAATTCAGTTTATTTTATCCACCAGAGAAAAAGACATCCCAGGGTACTAGTGTGGTGTCAACATAACTTTCCTCAGAAGATAGTTTAATATACGAGTGGAGCTTATGAAACATGGAGTGTGTATTAAATAGTTAAACTTGGGTATACTGAGTAAACAAATTTAAGCTGAACTCTGAACTTCTTTGGAGGAGAATACATTCATAGCTAGAAGTTAAAAAAAACACAGAAATACTTAGCTTTACCGATAAGCTTTCAATAGCTTTATTAATGAGAATATTCAAATGTGTTTGTCACTAGAAGCTAGTCGTGTAGCAATTAATAATAAATGCATTCCTTATACACAATTGTAATTAAGTTTGTACTGATCTTTGTTACCTAGCAGTGGATTTTTCATAAAATATCACAATAATCAATGACCATTATGAAACAAAAGTAACAGTTTAGTCTTATTTTTTTCCACTCTCAACAGCCTGAATAACTACCGGAAGTCATGGCTGTACAAACTTGGATCTTTTTTTGTTATAATGCATCTTGTAGTTAATGCTGCTTATTCAGGAACATCATTATATGTTTCACATTTCAATTATCCTGGAGGAGTAGCAATTCAGAAGCTGCATGAGTTGGTACCTTCAACAGCAGGTATGTAAAGCTGTTTTGAGGTGCGTTCACCTAATTTCAAATGTAACTTTAGTGATAGTGTATCTTTATATGTATTGGACATTGCTTCTTTGTACTGTTTTCGTGCATCTTTTCTGTTACTATTCTATTTACTAATCTGTGTTCTTACAGTAATTTTAAAATGTTTTTTTCGTTTATGTAGAGGTCTCCGTTCATATTGATGTGGCTGCAGCACAAACAGGAGTCTCTCGGTTTCTAGAAATCAATTCAGATTGGAGGTATGTTATGAACAAGGTATTTTGAACTGAAGATAAGCATCTGCTTTTTTTCTTTTTTTCTTTTCTTTTTATTTTTAATATGCACAGGGGCAAGCATCACAGACTAGTTTTTTGGTGCAGCATATTTATTCAGCCAGGTCAAGAACAATGTGAATCTTTAAAGAATTTAGATATATGCAGTGCTGCCACTTCAGGAGCTGATCACCATAATGTTTTTGATTTGTATTGGTTATTTTTTGCCTGAATAACAGAATCTTTAAAGATATCAGAACAGTGTAAAAAAGTACCTTACTAAACCCCCAGTATCTTTAATACAGCTATGTTTGGTATTTCACTAGATTTTATGAAAAACAGAAGTAGAAGAACGTTGTTCTTGGTAGAACAGCATATATAATTGTGGGGAGATCTCATTTTATTTGTTTTTAATTGATGTGTTGCAGTGTGAGGCCTATCTATGTATTAATATTCAAAGTCTATTTTTATGTGGAACATCCTTCAAATAGATGGTATTGAAGTTGCTGTCATGTGGACTATTGGTCACATTCATTAGCTCTGAGGGAGAGCAGTTGAGTGCTTTGTTACCATGAGCAGCAGTGATGTACACAAGCCATACTAAGAATCAGAATATTTAAACGAATAGTAGGGGACGTTTGTGGAATGGCGTTGTTTGCTTTTCAGGATGTATACCAAAAAAGACACCTTCCTGATCTTAGGCCTACCTTGTCAGCTGAAGTCAGGGTTTCTAATTTAAAATGTAATGTTAATGAGAAGCTTCACTTTACACTTGCACAAAACAAAAGCAGTACAAACAGATTTTGGATTTTGGTTAAGATGTACTCTGAACATGGAGTTTTCTTCCCAGTTAAGGTGTTCAGGATAAAATGAAGAAACAGTTAATTTACTGGCATGTTTTGAGATAAAAAGTATTCTGGAGTAAAGAGAAGGAAGGAAAACTGCTTCTGGGACAGCTAGGAATCATCTAGCTTGCTATGCCTTATTTTATTTCTGTGCTTTCTTGTAATGTCGTGATGGTACTGACAGCTAAAAGCTGAATTTGTCATACCAATCCAATGTTTATTTCAAAATTTTTTTTGCATCTTCAATCTAGAGAAGGTCTTAATACATGAACAGTCAGGAGGAGATATTAAATTATTAGAGTACAAGTGATCATGTATGATACCTAAAATGTTACATTCTGATTTTGAATGTATATATATGTGTGTGTATATATATATATATACACACACACACTTATACTACTCTAAATGTGACTATAAATGCAACTTTGCTCTTAAAACAATGCTTAATTTCAATGGGCTTTTTCAGATGGCAAGGGTGTTTGTTTGTATGGCTTCTTTTTTTCTTTTTTCTTCACTTTTTGCTTGCAAGACTGTAGTGCAGTGGGATTGGAAAGCGAATGAATAATATCCCTGTCACTGATGCATGGTTCATAGTTTTGCAGCTATAGGGTAGTTTGTCTCTATCAGTTTTATCTTTCCCCATCATAAAAAGGCCTCAAGGGAGGGCTGATTCATCATAAAGTTTCACAAAAAAAGGGTCAGGCAAAACCTTCAACAGAGCATCATACATGGGACTACCACGATGTCTGACAGCACAATAGTGCAGGGGTTAGTGGAACCAGCTGTCCATTTTCTCTTTATATAAGTATGTGACAGTCTTTCAGATGGGTGAAAACTAACTTACCGTCTTCATAGACAGATTTATGGATGGAGTGGCTATGAAGACTGATGATTCATCAGGATAACTACAATCCACAAATAGAAGTGTCTTAAAAGTTAAAAGCTTTCAGTGGTGTGCTTAGATCAGATCTATATGCCTCAAGAAAAATTCAAGGGATCCATTATTTTTCTTCAAAGGATGATTGAAAGAAGCTTGGTGCAGATTCTTACACAGAACAGGTGTTACAATCTTGTCTTCAATTAGTGCAGTCTCTTTGAACCAGGAATAAATATGCTATGTAAGCTTAAAGTATTAAAAAATAAAATTCAGAAATGCTTGCAGCCAGATGAAAGGCCTTTTATTTGCTGATGGAAAAAAATGCAAAATTAGTAGTTGGTTAAGCCGTTATGAAGTATATCATTCTTTTTGCCAGCTTGAACACATGTACCATCCTAACTGGCATTACGATCTTTTTGGAAATAGCAGATGAAATTAGTGTACAAGATTTTTAGAAGAAAGCACTTAGTGTGCAAGATCTAGTTCTGTGTTTAGCTAATAATCCACGCAAATCCTCCAGTTCACTGTAGAGTGCTTGTTGCTTTAAATACCTTAAATGTTAGTGACTTTGCTATCTCTGGGAATGCTGTAAAATTATAAAGTGAGGTTATTGTTTCCAGTTTTTCATAGAGAATTCTGGCAGGTGGGAAGCCAGGTCAAAAAAAAGTTCTGCCATGTGTAAGATGCAACCAGGATTTACTCGTAGGTGCATCTATGAGTGGTTAGGGTTGGGATTGTACCACTTCAGTACCGGTGTCCCCTGCTGTAACAAAAGCCACAGACTTGAATAAGTTACTTGTGAAATGTGTGGGAGGAGTCAGGTGCCTAAGAACAGGAGCTACAAAAGCTGGTGGAGAGTAGTTTGCAGAAAAGGGCAGCAGAAAGGGTGAAGAACTACACCACTCTTCACTTGGCTTACAAAGTATGAACACTCTGTATAGTTAGTTAGATACCTGAGACTGTCATGTCATAAACTAAAGGTAAGTAACCTTCAACTTAACCTCTGTCATCTGTACTGTTTCCCATCATTAGTATAGAATATCTTTTTGGAATATAGAGCAAGGATTTGAACACAGGTCTCGCACAAGAAACACAGAAAACTGTGGTCTATGGAGTGTTGTGGGCTGGACTTACCTTACTCTTTCCCCTTTTGAAGTTGTTGGATTGAGGACTCTATTAGGACTGCTGTGTCCAATATGAGCATCCTAACCCTTGGGCTATAAATTCTGCCTGCTTCTTGTATCTTCAGTGAATGAATAAATAACTGTTGCGAAATAGTGCAGTGTCTTCATAGGACAGTAAGCTCAAAATCTAGAAAATTAGGTTCATGCATCTCTGTGAGAAAGAAATTTCAGTTCAGTTCTGGGCTTAGATCAGACATAGTGACTGAACTTATACGTAAATTTTTCACATCCCT